>NW_005198957.1:33500-66843 GCF_000372725.1 Emiliania huxleyi CCMP1516
CGCGTCGGTTGTCGGCGAAGAAGCGGAGCGGCGGAGCGGTGCGGCCGAAGCCGCCCTCGGTGGCGCCGGAGACTGCCGCCTCGAGGCTCTCGAGGAAGTGGAGGAGGGTGCGCGGGCCTTCGCTCGTCCGGCCCCCCTGCTCCCGCGGTGCGCCCGCAGCGGCGAGCGCGTCGACAAGGAGCGACTCCAGCGTCTCGAAGGTTGCCTGCGGGCGGGGGTGCGTTGATGTCGAGTGCGGCCATTACCGTGCTTTGGCGGGCGGTGGGCGTGGAGCAGCAAAAAGGGAGGGCATCAAAGCGGTGGTGATGGAAGGCTGCCACCTTGGGGCCACCAAAAGGCGAGCGGAGGCGAGCGGCGACGAGTGCAGCGGCTGCGTCGCGAGAGAGCCACCTGCCGTCGCAGCAGGGGCGGGGCGGGCGGGGGGGGAGGGGGGGGGGGGGGTCGGAGCTCGGCCTCGCACGAGAACGGCGTTGCGCAGGATTCAGACATTAATTAATTCCAGCACGGCGCACCAGCTGCCGAGTGTAGGCAGCGGCCGGAGCACAGCCAATGGCGGTGGTGCCGGCGGCGTCACGGCAAGCGCCATCGCCGGACCGGTCAGCGGTGACGGGTCCGGCCTTCGAGCGGCGCAGCAGAAGAGGAGCCTGGCGGCGGCGGCGGCCTGCGGCGGCTCGCGGCCGGAGAGGGAGCGCAGCGCTAGCTCGAGCGTGGCTGGCGACAAGACGGGCAGCGTCGAGTCGGAGGAAGCGGCGGCGTGCGCCCATCGCTGGACCAGTGACCTCTTCGAGTGCGCTGCGAGCGCCTTGCCAGCGCCGGTGGCGGTGGCTAGGGCGGAGCCCGCCAAGAGGGACGAGCTGCTCGTCACACGTGGCTTTGCCGCAGCCGGGACCGAAGCGGCGAGCGTCGCGGGAGCAGCGGCAACGAGCAAAGCCGCGGCAGCGGCACGGCAAGCGGCGTCTGCAGCGTGCAGCTGAGCGAGCGCGCAATCGAGCGCCGCGCCGAGCGGTGGCACAAGCTGCCCTGGGGGCGAGCTGCGCAGCAGCGCGGCGGCGGCGTCGAAGCCCGCGGCGCGCACGGGAGCGGCGGCCGAGTGCAGGGAAGGGAGGAGAGCGCCGAGGATGGCAGCGGGTGGGTGGTCGAGCAGCTCCGAGCCGAGCCAGTGAGAGAAGCTGACGGTGGAGGCGTCGGAGGAAGAGGGCGGTGCCGCGGCAGCCTCGAGCGCAGCGGCGAGGGCGCGGAGCGAGAGCACCGCCTCTGCCGGCGTCGCTAGTGAGGAGACGTCCGCGAGGCCCTGCTCTCGAGAGGCGCCTCCGCCATCGCCCGCAATATCGCTGGCGAGCGGCTGCGCGCGCGCTAAGCGGACGGCTGAGAGGTTATCGCCACGCGCAGCTCGCGCCGCCTCGAGAGACTCGGCGTCGGCGACGGCCGAGAGCACCTCGAGGAGGAGCCGGCGCAGCGAGGCTGCCAAGGTCGCGAGGGCGGCATGCGCCGGCTTGCTGCTTTGGAGGCGCGGCGCTGGCAGCTGCAGCGCCTTGTTCCACACAGGCGCGAGCAGTGCCGCGAGGGAGGCGTGCCGGAGTCCTCGTCGACGGACGACGGAAGGCGCGCGCGTCGGGTGCGCAACGCGCAGGAGCGCGTCGCACCCGGACAGTAGCGGCGCAGCGTGGCTGGTCTCGCTATGCAGCAACGCCGCGAGGGACATATGGAAGAGCAAGTGACGGACCACGTCGCCGCTTCCGCACTGACACCAATCCGCGGATGCGCCGCCGCCAGCGGCGCCGCTGCTTGCGCCGACAGCCGCGTCGCCTCCGCCGCCGTTGCCGCCGCCGCTGACGCCGCCGCCGCCGCCGCTCCCGCTTGCACCGGCATCGATAGGACCGAGCTTAGCGACGAGCACGCGCACCTCCGCCAGCAGGCCCTGGTGGAGGGCCGCCGAGACGGGCGCGCTCGCGTGCAGCAGGATGTGCCTGTGCGCCGCGAGCAGCTTTGAGAGCACGGCGGGCTCGGAGCGGAGGCGGAGGGCGGGCAGCGGCGAGGGGACGCCACGCGCGACCTCGGCGCCTCCGAGGAAGTGGCGCGGCGCGGCCGTGGGGAGGGCGGCCCCCTGGGCCAGCATGAGGCGGTTGAGGAGGCCGAGCGTGTGCGCGACTGAGCCGCTCGGCAGGGCCTCGACCGAGCTGTTGCCGCCGCTCGCCGCCGTCCGCAAGCGCAGCAGCAGCAGCGCGGCGCCGTTGGCGTGGTGCGGCGCGAAGGCGGTGCGCAGCGTGTCGGCGAGCATGAAGACGCAGTCCGACGCTGCCGCCACGAAGGACGCCGCGTCGGCGGCCGGCAGCGCCGCCCCCTGCCTCGCCTCGCTCGCCGGGCAGAGCCACGCGCCGGCCTCGAGCAGGCCGCCGAGGACCGCGAAGGTGAGGTCGGCGCCTCGCGCGGCGCCGAGGAAGAGGTCGCGCCCGAGGCCAAAGGCCAGCGCGCCGTACGCCTCGCTGAGCCGCTCGAGCCGCCGCGCCGCCACCAGCGACAGCTTGCCTGCTCCCGCGGCGCCGTTGGCGGCGGAGGCGTCGGCGGCGGCCTCGGCGGCGGCGGAGACGCGGTGCGCTTCGCCCTGGATGTCGCGCGCGAGCGTGGCGACGACCGAGGAGCCGAACGGCTCGGCCGCCTTCCACAGCGTCTCGAAGCGGCAGAGCGCGTTGGCGAGCTGCCGGCACGCCGCGGCGGGCGAGGAGGGGTCGAGTGCCCAGCCGAGCAGCAGGTCCACGATCGGGACGAAGCGTGGACGGAGCGAGGCGACCATCTGCTCGGGCGACAGGCCGGCGAGCAGCTCGATCATTTGCGGGTAGAGCGCCGAGCCGGTGGCGCCGCCCAGAGCCACCACCCAGTCGAGGAGCGGGCCGAGGTTTGGCGAGAGCACGGCGCCGAGCGAGCCAAAGAGCGGCGGAACCTGCGCCCGCACCGCGTCGGTGCCGTGGAGCAGCCGGCCGAGGACGTCGAGCACGGAGCCGGGAGACGCGCGCGCCTGCGCTGCGCCCTCGGTGGTGCCGAGCGCGCTCCGCAGCTTGGAGGCAGCAGCAAGCTTCTTCGCCGCCGGCGCGCTGCCGGGACGCGCGAGCTCGACGAGCGCCGCGCCGAGCTTGCTCATTGGCGGCGCGACCGCCACCGTCGGCTGCATTTGTATCCTTTCGCCTAAAGACTAGCGCATGCTGGAAGAGAGCGCCGAGGGGCAGCAGTAACGCGGAGAGTGCTGTTTTTCTTGTGGTCCTTTGCCCTGCCGGGGAAAGAAAGAAACAAAGAAATTGCCGCCGGAGAACGTGCCAGGGGCCACAAGGGGGGAAAGGGAGGTCGGCACGCCGCCACCCTCACCAGGGATAAAGAAAGAAAGAAATAAAACACGCGCCAAGTGCTCCAAGACAAACCAAACGAGGGATGGGAGGAGGACAAGGTCCCCACCTGAGAGAGAGATTTTAGAAAACCAACAAGAAATCACGACTGCCCACCTCCACGAGCAGGATCTTCTAAGGACGATCAGGGACACAGGGGAGGAACGGGAGAGAGAGTGGGGAGCGCATCGCGAGTTCGCGACACGGAGGGGGACTGGGCAGGGTTCACCCACACGACAGGGTCCCAGGGAAAGAAAGAAAGAAAGAAAACAGACACCAAACGAGAGGGATGGGGAGGAGGACAGGGTCCACACCTGCACGAGCAGGATTTTGGAAGGACGATCAGGCGGGGCACAGGTGGGCTCTCCTGCTCCTGACAAAGGGAGTTGTCTCCCAGAAAGAAAAGAAAGAAAACACACAACCCAAGGGAGGGATGGGAGAACGGCACGCCGCCACCACACAGGGATTTTAAGGAGAGGAGGGTGTGATGCGCTAGCCGTCGCCCACCCTAGGGAGTCTGCCTCCTCGTATCTCTTTTCGCAGTCTCTCGCCGCTTCTCGCTGCAACCTTCATGCCACCTCGCGGCTGTCCCACTCTCGTCGTTCTCTCCCTTGTCACTTCCCCCTCTGTCGCGTTCTCTTTTCTCTCGTCACGGCATCGGAGTTTCTTTTTGTGTGCAAACGGGCCTGTGCGCCACGAATACGGCCTCCGCCCCGATCCCATGCTGCTGTTCTGTACACCGTTCGCCCCTCCTGCGGGCTGCGGGCGGCGCTCGGCGCCAGCGGTGATGGCAGCACCGCTCGTCTCGCGCCCTTCGCACGACGTCACCGCGGGCCGGCCGCCGATCGAGTGGTACCCGGGCCACATCGCAAAGGCCGAGCGGCTGATGACGGAGGTGCTCTCGATGGTGGACGTGGTGGTCGAGCTGCGCGACGCCCGCATCCCCGACTCGACCGCCCACCCGATGCTCGCGTCATGGATCGGCTCGCGCGGGCATATCCTCGCGCTCAACCGGATGGACGCGGCTCCGGCGCCGTCGCTGACAGAGTGGGCCGCCGCGATGGGCGCCGGCGGGCAGGCGCCCGTGCTCATCGACGCCAAGAAGGGCGGCGGCGTGGCGGAGCTCAAGCGCGAGATCCTCCGGGCGGGCGCGCATGTCAACGCACGGCTCAAGCGGCGCGGCATCAACCCTCGTCCGGTGCGGGCGGCGGTGCTCGGCTACCCGAACGTGGGCAAGTCGGCGCTCATCAACCGGCTGGTCGGGCGGCGAAAGGCCAAGAGCGAGAACCGGCCGGGCGTGACGCGCGGCTTCAGCTGGGTGCGGATCGACTCGCAGGTGCAGCTGCTCGACTCGCCCGGCATCATCCCGGCGAAGCAGGTGTCGCAGCGCGTCGCGTACCGCCTCGCCATGTGCGACGACATCGGCGCCGCGGCCTACGACCCGCAGGCGGTCGCGAGTGCGCTCCTCGAGGTACTGCTGTGGCTGCAGCGCCTGTCCCTCGCGGGACGCGTCCTTGACACGTCCCTCGCCGCACAGGCGCTCGTCCTCGCCGAGGCAGAGAGGCCTGCGTACGTGCGGCTCGACAAGCTGCGCGAGCGATGGGGCGTGCCGACAGACGAGTGCTCGTGCGGCGAGGAGTACGTGGCTCAGCTGGCGGAGGAGCGATTCACGGGCGACGTGCAGCGCGCGGCGACGACGCTGCTCAAGGACTTCCGCTCGGGCAGCCTCGGCCGGCTCTGCCTCGAGTGGCCCGCAGAGGGGCAGGGCGAGGAGCGGTGACACACGGTGCCGCCTCGTTTTTCGTCGGATCATACATGCATACAGTGTAACATCTCGCTCACACAAAAACCGCAAAAGATCCGACGTCCGAGCAGCAGAGCAGGATCCGAGCCGCGTGTAATATTATACGCTATACCTGACAGATATCACCTATCGGAGATTAGTGACGCACGCCCGCCACGCGTGATATAACGCCTGATATAAACACGCTTGATATATACATGTTTGCAATGGGTTACTGGCGTTGTCCGAGGGGCATACCGTAGCCCATAAAATCGAGCGACCGACTGAGAACCGCAGCTAATAGAAGAGATATCATACCGCCCGCCCGACGGCCACGTCCCTCACCGCGTCACCCCAGCCACCGCTTCGAGCCGATGTCCGGGATGCGCGCTACGCGGGGAGGACCAGACCGGCTCGACTCGCTGCACGCCGGCCGCGGCGCGCTGCATGCAGCGGCACTGCTCGCGGAAGAAGCGGCGCTGCGTCGAACTCAGCGCGGGGAACAGGAGCTTACCCAGCGGACCAGCGCCACGGGAGTGCGATACCACCTCAAACGCGACCTCGTCCGTCTCGCGAGACCAGACGACGTCCATCTTCTCCTCGCCTTCAAGAAGGTGCCCGCTCAGCGTCGAGTAGCCAACGGAGCACCGCCGGCGGCCGACTCGCCGCCGAACCGCCCGGCAGGGGTTGCTCACCCACAGCAGCGGGAGGCGCGGGCTGGGCAGCGCAGCCAGGGTGACAAGACTGCGTCCCGGCGGGTCCTCGACCAGCACCGCGGACCAGGTGCTGCCCTCGTGCATCTCCCAGCTGAGCAGCCTGCGCCGCGCACGGCGCCAGCAGGCGCGGCCGTGGCCGAGTGGCACGCGCATGGCGATGACGCGAAGCGAGCGAGCTGGGGTGCCGCTAGCAGGTGCCCGCGCCAGGTGGATGTCGTGATTGATGGCGCGGTCGGCGATCGACGCCGCAAACGCAGTAAGCGACTCGTCGCTCGGCCGAACACGGTGGAGACGCGTGGCGTCGGTGGAGGCCGCGAGTAGGACGGTGATCAGGCGAGTCATATATACACGTATGCGGTGGGAAGAGCGCCAGCGAGTTTTCTCTTCTTCTTTTTCAGTGTGATCGGGTCCGCCCGCAGGCGCATTTTGTATACCGAGGCGGTGCCCGGTGCCGAACCTGTCGGACTCCCCCGTGATCCAGACCGCCCCGTTGGAGGTAGGCCGCTCGTCTAGCCAATCAGCCTTAAGCGAGCGGCCTGGCCGTTGGAATGGCCGAGTATCCGAGAGGCGGCAGCCTCTGCCCTCGGAGAGGGGGGGAGGTCTATGACCTACCTAGTTGTCCGAACACCCCCCCTTTTATGCCTGACCCTGGGCATGCCTCTCTGGGGGTGGGCTGGGCCGGCCGCCTCCGGGTCCGCAACTCGCACGGTGGGCTCGCGTCCGGGCGAGCATCTGAGGCCCGCGGTTGTCCTCTCGCTGGGCGCGACCGACATGGAGAGCCACTGCACACAGATCTGTGCTTTTGGCGCCTATTGCTCGCTCTCTGTGCAATCGCGACGCCAGAGGCCGTGCTTGGAGAGTGTGTCGCAGTGCTGCTGCGTCAGTGGATTGAGCCGCGACGCAGGCTCCATCGGTGAGCTGCGGCGGCGCACCGGCCGCTCCATCCATAGCTCTCCGGCGAGCCGTCGCAAACGCGTCTTCCGTCCGTTTCATCGAGTTTGCCCGAGTGGTAAAATGCAATCGAATCTGCCCGAGTGGTCAAGTAAAACTTTGCCTTTCGTAAAAGCTGCCCGAGTGGTCGAGTGGTCAAGTAAAACTTTGCCTTTCGTAAAAGCTGCCCGAGTGGTCCGTGGGGAAAAAACAAAATCGAGACGGACTTCGTGAACGGCCGGGCAATATGTCTTCTCCTTACTATTATTAATTGATGCTTTTCGCACGGCTGAGCCCCCCCCCCCCCCCCTTCCCCCTGCGCCCATTCCCTGCCCTCTCCCGTCACACACTCCGTCAGAGCCCCCTCCCCTCCTGCACAACAGGAATCTTGACAATTAACCAGAGCCCGCCTGCGCTCAGGATAAGATGTACAGCTGCTCAGACTCAGCGCTGCTGCTCTTCGACAAATACGAGGGCAAGGTGGGCATCGCCGCGGGGAGGTCGCGCGGCGGTGGGGCGGCTGAAGTACGTGGACAACAGTCTCACCTGCTAGGGATGGGGGCTCACCACGTGGTCAGCCAGATCAATGTGGCCGCTTACAGCCTCGCGGCTGGCGGAAGGTTGGTGCACTGCTGGGATTGGCCACCAAGCGTGGAGACAGCAGTGGCATCCTTTGAGTCCCCTTTGCCGCGATGGTCATTGGACGGCCGCGCCTCGTCTTCTTGCGCGGGCCTTTCTGGGTTTCTCCCGATGTGCTCAGCACGTTGCTCCGCCGATGTCGCACGCCAGCGGCACTCGGTGCTATGAGACGTGTCATCCCAGGGCCGCATACAGCTGTATGGCGGTACATGCTTCGGGCCGGCACCCCAGCAGGACGTCGGATTATTGCCTCGCACGCGGGCCAAGGGCATGATGCTACGGGTCCCCAACCAATATTGGATCCGGCAGCGTGCGGGGGACGACGTGCGGGCGGCTGAACATCTTGCTCGAGCTCTACTTTGACGAAAGTGACTTGATGGGCTTGCCCATCCCGGAGTGGTTCGACTCCACGCAAATCCGAGACGGTGATGGGTGCGTCGTGTGATGGTCTCAGGCCCAGTGAGGTAGTGCATCTGACTTCCCGGATCCTGCTGAACAAGCTCCTCTTGTAGCTCGATCGGTCACACCGCCATCGCCGCCGGGGAGAGGGGGGACGACACTGCTTCGGCAGCGTGCACCTCGATCCTGCACCGTGTTTGTTATGACCCCCCCCAATGAACACTCCAGTGAGGGTGGGCGAGACGATCGAGGGGTCCCGTACCATGCGGAATCGACCCTATCCAGTGCTCAAGTGCTCAAGTTGTCCGGCATGCGAGGGCATGCTCGGCCGTTCGGAGTCCCCCCCTCGTAGAGGACGTCGGAGGGAGGGGAGGACGACTGTCTCTGCAGGCGGACCTCAGGTACAAGCCGTCCTCCCCTCGAGACGCGAGGCTCCAGCGCACTCGGGGACCGAGCCCCAGCGTGCACCGTCCCACACGCCTCACGCGGCCTCTGGCTGGAGCGGGATCGCAAGCGAGTCCCCCAGGCCGGCGCGCGTCTTCCGAGAGAGGAGCGGGAGCGAGGGACCTCCTTAGTAAGCCGGCATGCAGGCGCATGCACGGTCGTTCAGAAACTTTCCCAGCCGTTGGAATGGCTCCGCTCCTGCCCCTCACCGGGCCGAACGGGTAGTGGGCGTTGGCGCCGAGGAGGGAGGAGTCGCTGAAGGACGGGTAGTCGTCGGTCATGCGGGGGGGGAGGAGGAGTCGGCGAGCAGCAGGGAGGAGAAATGCCTGAGAGGGTGGGGAGGGAGGCGTGAGGCGCGAGGTGAGGGGCGTGGGGGCGCGGGGGTGGGGCGTGCGCGGCGTGAGGCGCAGGGCGTGAGGCGGGAGGGCGCGGGGGCAAGGAGTTGTGTGTGTGTGTCTGTATGTGTGTGTGTTGTCTGTGTTGGTTTGTTTGTGCGAGGGCAGGGCAGGGCAAGGCAGGGCGGCGGCGAGCGGCGAGCGGCGTCGGCGAGATCGGCGCGACGAAGAGAGGCGATGGTGACATACACGTCGGCATTGTTCACGGCAGCAGCGCCGGTGGCGGCCCCGCGCAGCGGCGGCGGCGCCCTGAGTGAGGCAGACTGCCCTGCATAGCCTGCTGGGAACGCTCCCGACGAGCGGCGCGCCATGCGGGCCCGCCGCGGGCGACGCGGGCGGCGAGCCGACACGCGTGTCGCAGGCGTAGACAGCACTGGCGAAGCGAGGCGGCCGGCGCCGGCCCCGGAGGCGGCTGCAGTAAGAGCAGCGAGGCAGAAGTCACTGTCCAAGGCGTACTGAGCAGGCTGCCATCGAGCAGCGCGCCATGCGGGCCTGCCGCCAGCGACGAGATTGGAGAGCCGACAGGCATCGATGAGGTAGGTACTGAGGAGGGCCATCGCGCCCGAGGCGGTCCGCGCCGGCCCTGCAGGCCGTCACAGACAGCCTGGCGAGGCTGTACAGAATGCCGAGAGCATACTGAGCAGGCTGCCGTCGAGCGACGAGCCATGCTGGCTCGTCGCAGGCGATGAGGTCGAGGAGCCGATGGGAGCGTCGCAGAGGCTGCCGACCACTGCCGTTCGCCCTCGGGCCCAGGGGTGGACGGCAAGCTTCCTGGCGTTTCTGGCGAGCGTCCAGACGTCGCAGAGCATCCGGCAGGCGCGCAGCGACCCAAATTTTTGCTCACCGCACGGCCGTGCGAGCCGTCGGTCGGTGGTGACGTCCCCCATCTTTTCAGTGTATGTTGCTCTTGAGCACTTGAGCACTGGATAGGGTCGATTCCGCATGGTACGGGACCCCTCGATCGTCTCGGCTGCGCGCCTGACTGGTGCGGCCTCCGAGTCGGCGTCTAGCGCGCGTGATAAGGTTTTTGCTCGCCTTCCCTGGGACCCCGTGCTGCGTGACTGTCTCTGTGCGATTTCGGGCCCGGGGTTGTGCGTTTATGTGAACAACACCTCGTGACCACAACTCCGCAGGCGCCTGTTGATGGGTCCAGTGATAGCCCTGGATGGGCAATGCATATGCCTAGTTGGACCTCAGATCGCCCGACCGCGTCCCGGTGCTCTGCGTTCGGATTTGTGACGCCGCCGCACCGCGCCGCGGCCGGGGCCCGCCGGAGGCCGAGGATGGCCGTGGCGGACCGGGACGAGCTCTGGGAGGTAAAGTGTCAGTGTATATATTGTAGAGACCAACCATGTGCACAATATCTTTCAGTCTAGCTAAGCCAGGGGAGGCGATTCCGGGGCCGTGCAGCAGCTTGATGGTGCTTCGCCGGCGTGCGTCCCGGAGCGGTGCCGGACGGGCGGTCCGTGGGACAAAATCGGGGGACAACGCCGACAACGCTCTGATTCGACTTTTAACTTCAAACAAAGCCTACCGCACGCGCCGCGACGCGGCGCGTGCGGTAGGCACTCGGGATTTTGTCAGATCGGCGTGTTCACGCGGGGATCGTGTCCCCCACAACCTGCCCAACCATTCGCGGCGACGAGTAACAACAATAACAAACAGTAACAGCACGGGCTGGGGTGAACACTTGAACAACGTTACGTTGAGGATTTCAGCCAACAATAGTGCTGTTAGACCCAAAGTTAACGTGTTAGCCAGTTAGGCAGCCCTCTCGTACGACACCTACCTACCGTGCTACGAGACACACGACGAGAGAGCGCCCCCCGCGCGGCGCGTCCCGGCGAGTGTGAGCTGTGAAAGAGCGATCGCGCGCCAGTACACACCGGGTGTTTGTGAATGTTGCATGTACGAACGAATTTACGCGCCACATCGCGGCCATGACAACAACACAATACACATGACACATATATCATCTTCGTAAGGCACGAGCGACCTAGGCGCACGAGCCTCGTACGCCGCGGCGTGTCAGTACGGGACACACCCCGACCCGGGAAATCGTGGGGATCACAGAGTCAGAGAACACAGCTGCGGGAAGGGAGCAGAGACGTCGGGGAGAGTCGAAAGCTGGAGCTCGTGGCGTCGCGAGAGAGACCACCGACTCCTCACGCCGTCGTTGCGTTCAGAATAGAGTCAGCGCAGACGGCGCCTCTCCTCTTTGCGCACACCTCGGTGTAGACGACGCTGAAGAAGGCGGACGAGGCTGCGATGACGAAGACGTGCCAGATGGCGACGTGGCCCTCGAGCCGCCTGATGCCCCACGGCACCAGGCCGACGGTGTAGAGGACGCCCCCAGTCACAAACATCTGGCACGCCCACCGGCTGAAGTTGGCCGCCACGCTCTCCCATGCGATGAGCACGCTCCACCCCATGAGGAGGAAGCAGACCACGTGCAGCGGCAGCCGGTCGAGCCATCCGCGCGACGCCTTGGCCGCGATGTCGAAGACCCCGACCGCCCACACAAACGAGAGGAGCCGCCACGCGCAGGTGCAGGCCATCAGCGGCGTATACGTGCCCACGATCAGCAGGACGATCCCCGCGTGGTCCGCCTGGCTGAGCTCGACCGCCCGGTGCTTCCACACGACCTGGCCGCTGTTGTACACCGCCGAGCACGAAATCATCGCGAGCAGCGTGAAGCCGTACAGCGCGACCGACCCCACGATCTCTGGCGGCGGCCGGAGGTCCCACAGCCGTAGCGCGAGCAGCAAGTTGCCGGCGGCGGCGAGGAGGATGCCCACCGCGTGCACCAGGAAGTCAGAGGCGAGCTCGCGCCGGCTGTAGAACCGCTGTAGCGGATACCACTCGATGGTGTCCTTCCAAGGCCCAGGAGCGGAGCCTCGGACCAGCATCATTGTCGACGCGCGGGCAGTCTTTCCGACCACCTGCGGCGTCCTGACTCACGCCACGGCTCGTCGCTCACGCCACGGTCGTCGCTCACGCCACGGTCGTCGCTCACGCCACGGCTCGATGCTCACGCCACGGCTCTGCAAGACACCGCGGCCGAGCCAGCGGACACCCTTGTTCCTCGTCGGCGACAAAGAATAGTCGGTCTTGAGAGAGATTTTCAATACCAAACAACTCTAACACTCACACGTCATTGTTTGTCGGTCTTTGTTTGTCGGTCTTGTGACCCCTGCGCTAATACGCTCACACAAAAAAAGGGGGCTGTGTGTTGTGTCCAAGAAGCACAAGCAAGCAAAAGACAGTAGAGAAGGGAGAGATAGCAACGACAGTCAGAAGCCAGCGCTCACGCTGCTCGTGAAACGGGTGGGGACTTCGGGACTTGGCGTGTCCGGTATTCTTTCTTTCTGTCTTTAAACGGGTGGGGACCTTGTCCTTCTCCCATCCCTCGTTTGACTTGCATGTTTTCTTTCTTGACGGGTGGTTGTTTGGGTTCTGCTGTGTTTTCTTCTTTTGTTTTTTGTTTTGTCGGATTTGAGAGTGCGTTTTTAGCAATACCAAACAACTCTAAGAGAGAGATTTTTAGCAACTCTAAAGTTGTTTGTGATTTGAGAGTGATTTTTAAACACCAACCAGTTAGGATTATGATGATGAGATTGGTAAGGGGGGGGGGGGGGGGGGCTGGGCTGTAAGTAATGACGACCCTCGCTGGGCGTGTAAGGCAAAAGGCGGCCCCTCTCCTCCTTACCAATCCAACCGCGTCGCTAGGGCCGTGAAGTCCAGCAAGCAGAAAGCACAAGGCAGCAGCATGGGTACTCTTGCCCGCCCGCCTCTCACAGACCACGGCGCCCCCGCTCTTCGACACGCGCCTCGCCGCCCGCTGCAGGTTGGGAGGAGGCCGCCGCGAACTTCCCGGAGATCCCGAAGGGCCGCTCCGCCCGCAAGATCTGGATGGATGCCGGGGTGCGCGCGCCGCCGAGCGAGAGTAGGCGTCACTCCGCGTTGACGCCTCACCGTTGAATTTCCGCAGACCTACCCGCTCTTTGCCGTGATCGGCCTCGCCTCGGCCGTCTGCGGTGGATTCCTCTTCAAGTACTTTGCCGGCCACACCGACATTGCGCTGAGCCGGGCGGTGCGCACCTCGCCTCCTGCCCAGCCGCCGCCCCCCCGCCGCCGGCGGCGCGCCGTTCCCCGACCCTCGCCGCTCGCTCCCAGGTCCGCGCCGACCACAACCACCAGGGCGGAACCGACGGCCGCGTCGAGTCGCACAACTCGCGCTTTGGCATGCGCGAGATGAACAAGCGGACGATCACCATCTTCCCCTTCAACTGGAAGCCGAAGTCCGGTGCGTGCGCGCACGCTCCACACGTTCGAAGACCCTGCACGACCCACGCTCCCTGACGCCCGCCTCTCCCCCCTCCGCCCGCAGCCATCATTGAGCAGCACCGGTCCGATTAGACGCCTCGGGGCCAAGGCCCCTTGCCTTGGGGGCGACTCCTGTGCCTGTGTCTCTTGCCTGTGGCGTGTGCGGCGATTGTGCGCGTAGATGTGCATCGGATGCACGCTCGCGACACTCTTGCCTCGATGTTGCTGTTGTTACGCAGTCGCGCTTGGCGTGGCGGGCGGCTCCCTTGCGAGAGCGCAAGGCGCCACGCCCGCACCCCGCCTTGACGCGCGCGCAGCGCGGCGTGTACGTGCGTGCCAGCGCCTGCATTTTACTAATTTATTCAACGTTACGCGTTGAAAGCTGAAAGCCGACACTTGCCTCCTGCGACCTGCGCCGACCGAGACGCAAGAGCCAGGGTAGGCTCCGCCCCACAGCCCACTGTGATTGGAGAACTGAGCGACGGCAGGACCCTTTGAAATCATGAATGGCGGCGTCCGGTGAGGTCCCCACGGCCGGGGGTGGTAAGTGGGTGATAGGAGGGCCATAAACGACCATCACACCGGCCACCGGACCCCTCCCCCCCCCCAAACACAGTCCAAACCGGCCCCGGCGGCCGGCGGGACGCACGCCGGCGCAGCACCATCAAGCTGCTGTACGGCCTCGGCATCGCCTCTCCTGGCTTAGCTCTCAGTCAAGATATTGTGCACATGGGTGGCCTCTACAATATACTCACTGACACTGAACCTCCAAGAGCTCGTCCCGGTCCGCCACGGCCATCCTCGTCCTCCGCGGCGCCGGCTCCGGCCCCTCCGCCGCACTGTGATGAGCGTCGGCAGGACCCTTTGAAATCATAAATGGCGGCGTCTGGAGAGGCCCCCACGGCCGGGGGCGGTAAGTGGGTGATAGGAGGGTGATAAACGACCATCACACCGGCCACCGGACCCCTCCACCCCCCCAAACACAGTCCAAACCGGCCCCGGCGGCCGCCGTGCAGGAGGCCGCCGGGGCGCACCAAACGGCCCTTCACGGCCGCCACACGGGCCACCACGGCCCGTCCCGGTGGCACGGGTGCCGCCGCGCACCCGCCCGACGCCCCCGGCCCGCCAGCTTCCGCTCTGGGGGGCTTCACCTCCGCCAGCGGGCCGAGCGCGCCGCCTTCTCGCCGCGCTGCGGCCGCACGCCCGAGAAGTGGCCGAAGGGCGACCTACGCGGCACTAAAATCACGACTAGAAGCGCCGCCCGCCAGCAGGCAGCTTGCCCGCCGCGCGCCGCGCGCCGCCGCAGCGAGCTTTCAGCTCACTTTGACGACGCTAGGAAAATCAATTCGTGGAATCCAGTTCGAGATGCAGTGAGGCGGAGCCTACCCTGGCACCCTCGCCCGCGCGCATTCGGATTCGCGCCGGATTCGGTACGACACACGGAAGACGGATACACGCCCCATACAATAATGCCGATGCGCGATATACCCGCCACAGCCGGAGTGATCTCAGACAGATCTCAGACCTCCACCTCCACCTCATCGCCGCCGCCGCGTGGCAGCAGCGCCTCTGCAGCCTCCTTGCTGCCCCCCGCTCCTGCCTTCGCCGCCGCCTCCGCCGCCGCCTCCGCCGCCGCCTCCGCCTCCGCCTCTGCAACCCGCGCCGCGTGCTCGGCGCGGATGTTCGCGACCACCGCCTGCACCACCTCGGCGGGCGGCATCGGCACGTCGGGCCGCGTCTTGCGCAGCTGGACGAGCGCTCCGACGGCGGCTGCTTTCGCCGGCTCGACGGGCGAGGAGGAGAGGGTGATCAGCGCGCCGACGGCGGTGAGGGCGGGCCCGGGCAACTCCGACTGGTCGGTCGGGGCGGCCGGGCCGAGGATGGCGTCCGCGTTGTTGTTGAACAGGTTTGCGAGCCCGACGGCGGCGCGGTGGAGCAGCGGCGGATCGTCGGAGAGCAGGGCGATGTTGACGAGCGGCTCGAGCGCGCCCGCGCCGAGGAGCGCGCTGCCGATCTCGGGGTCGCCGGCGAGGGTCGCGATCGCACCTACGGGCGGGTGTGCGGAGGACGGCTGTCCGGAGGGCGGGTGGGAGAGGGGCGTGGCAGCCTCGGGCGGCGGCGGGTCGTCTGCACCCGACGCGGCGAGCTGCGCCTTCGGGTCGTCCGAGCCGCAAAAGCCGACGAAGATCTTCGCCTCGGTCGAGCCGGGCTCGGCGAACTTTGCGGCCACCTCGTCGGCGGTGGTGAGGTTGGACATGGCCTCGAGGGCGGCGCGCTGCACGAGCTCGTTCTCGCAGGCGAGGCTCATCGTGAGGGTGCGCCAGCCGCCGCAAGTCAGGATGCGCTGCTGCAGCTCGGGGTGTGTCGCGAGGTTGCAGAGGGCGAGGCACGCCTCGAACTGTTGCAACTCATGCTCGGCCCCGTCGACGAGCCGCAGCAGCGGCTTCACCATCGACTCTGGGCCGGAGCCGGGCCGGCGCGGGTAGGCGACTGGGTTGATCGAGATGCCAACCTTGGCGAGGGCCCACGCGGCGGAGGTCGCGGTCGGCTCGTGCTCGCACAGGGCGCAAGTGAGCAGCGCCTTGAAGCCTCCCTGCGCCACGATCTTGCCGCGCGCCTCTGGCGTCGTCGCCATCGAGAGCAGCACGCGCGCCGCGGTGTGCAGCGTGCTCGCGCCGCTGCCGCCGGGGCGCGAGGCTGCCGCCGCCACGAGCTCGGCCAGCACGAGCACCGCGTCGTCCTCGACGAGGGTGGCGGCGAGCTTGGTGAGTACCGCAGGGTCGTCCTTGCGCTCGCTCGGCGCGGCGCCGCCCGCGCCACCCGCGGCGAGCTGGCGCATCTGCTCGATCTGCGCCTCGTCCATCTCCTGCGGGGCATGTCTCGGACATGTCATGGACGTGTCCTGGATGTGCGCTCGACCTGCGCCTCGTGCATCTCCTGCTCCAGCCGCTTCTGCTCGTCGCTCTTCTCGCGCGGCGCGCAGAGGGCGCCGAGGGCGGAGACGAGCGCGTGGTGGAGGGAGGGGTCCTTGCTTGCCGAGTGCGCGACGGCGACGAGGGAGCCGAAGCGCGCGCCCGTCTCGGCGAGGTGCTCCTGTCGGCTCGGGGCCGGGGTCGGGCGAGGGAGGAAGAGGAGGAGAGGGAGGGGGGGGGGGGTAATTCACGGCGTGGGCGCGCGCCTTGAGGTCCGGCATCAGCGTGAGGTACATGAGCGCCTCGACCGCCCACCGGTGGACGTGCGGCGGGACCTAAGTATAGATTATCAAGTCAGATATAGTAGGCTCATATGACCGCCCACCGGTGGACGTGCGGCGGGACCTAAGTATAGATTATCAAGTCAGATATAGTAGGCTCATATGACCGCCCACCGGTGGACGTGCGGCGGGACCTTGGCCTCGAGCAGTCCGCGCGTCGCAGCGAGCAGCTTCCCCGTCGGGTCGATGCGAGCGCGGTGGTCATGGTGCAGGAGGCAGACCTGTCGCCACGAGGGAAGGGGGGGGGGGGGGGGGGAGGCAGTCGTCAGGCCTCGCCGGCGGAGGAGAGAGGTGGCGGACGAGAAGCGGCGCGCCTTGGCGAGCGCGACGCACGCGCGCGCGCGGACCTTCGGGCGCGGCGAGCGCAGGAAGGCGCGCAAGTGGCGGATCGGCTCCTCGCCTTCCTTGTCCTTGAACAGGGAAACGTCGGCGGCCGCGTGCGCGTAGATCTCGGCGAGGGAGCGCTGCAGCCCCTCGTCCTCGAGCTCGGCCACCTGTTCACAGCTGCACCTGTGAAGAGACGCCGTTCACGCTCGCACGAGCACCCCTCCTCGAGCTCGGCCGCCTCGGCGAGCGACCAAAAGATGGACTCCTGCCGCAGAAGCCAAGCGCCGACCTTCTTGTTGACCTCCAGCACGGCAGTCACTCCGTGCACCGCCGCGGCGTGGGCCTCCCACTCCGCCTCCGGGTCGCGCAACGTGGGAAAAAGGGCAGCCTCCGCCCCGGCGCACGCGCCCTTGTGAAAGGCCTCGTCCTCGCTCTTGTCGTCCCCCTTGCCGTTGGCGGCGGCAGCGGGCGTCAGGAGCCGCGCGAGGATGGCGAGCGAGCTGCGGTGCGCCTAGTCAGCAAGATGCGATCAGCCCAGTCACCCTCCGCCGGGGGACAGAGAGCGAGCTGCGGCGAACGGGCTGTGGCGAGCGGGCTGCGGCGCGCCTCGGTCTCGTCGTCGCCGACCAGCCAGGAGAGCGATCGGATCACGTCGGGCAGCGCCGCGCGGCACGCCTCCGGGTCCAGCTCCGCCATCCGCAGCACACCGTCCAGCGCGGCGCGCGACACGGCCGCATCGGGCGCGCCCGCCGCCGCCGCCCCGCCCGCCGCCGCCCCGCCCGCCGCCGCCCCGCTGCCCGCCGCCGCCCCGCCGCCCGCCGCCGCCTCGGGCTCAATCTCGACGATTCGCGGCTCGTCCTCGACCTCGTCGACGGGGGGCAGGGGCGAGCCGGCGGGCGCGCTTCCCGCGGCGGCGGCGCTGCCCGCGGCGCGAGGCGAGGCGAGCGCGAGGAGCCCGCGCAGGGCGGCGGCCTGCGCGTCCTGCGAGCCGAGGGCGGCGCGAGTCCCTCCGAGGAGCGCGAGGAGCGAGAGGGCGCGCTTGGCCGTCGCGAGGCAGTTCTGGAGCTGTGGGTGCTCTCCGCCTCCTGCGGCGGCGGCGAGGCCGCTGCGCGCGCCGCCGCACGCCCTCGCCACCGCGAGCAGCCGGCCGGCGAGCGAGGCGTGCAGCGGGTCCCTCGGCCGGGGCTGCCCCTCGCACGCCTGGCAAATGGCCCTCCGCGCGGCAGTGCCGCAGCCGGACGCGGGGGAGGCGGCGCCGAGCCCGCCGGCCGCGGCTGCGCCCGCGCCGGGCAGCAGGTCCGAAGACGCCATCCGCTCGAGGGCTTCGACGGCGAGCCCGACGAGGGGCATGCGGAGGCTGGACGCGTCGACGACCTCGTCCTCACGGGGGAGGAGAGAGACGAGCTCGGCCGCGGCGCCCGTGTGGACGAGCGCTGGCCCTTGCGAGCGGTCCTCCGCCACCTTTGACATCCGTCCGACGCAGCGCGCCAGCTCCTCCTCACCGGCGCCATCGGCCACGGCGCGGCGCAGCGCCTCGGTGGCGGCGCGTGGCGCCGACTCGTCGGCCGCACTGCAAGCGTCGACCGCCGCCTTGAGCCGCCGCGCGAGGAGGGCGGCCTCCCGGTTCTCTGGGTCGAGGCGGAGTGCGGCCTGCGCGTCTCGGAAGGCGGCTCCGAGGTCGGCGGGAGAGCCGAGCGCCTCGCGTGCCTGCGCACGGCGGTACATGGCCTTGACGTACCCCGGCTGGGCCGAGAGCGCCGCGTCGCAGTCCGCCACGCACTCGGAGGCGGCGTTCAACTTCAGGTGCGCGAGCGCACGGTTGGCGTGGAGCGCCGCGACCGCCTCTTTGCTGAGTGAGGGCGCGCCGAGCGCCGAAGTGTAGCTGGCAATCGCTTCGGCCAGCCGGCCTGCCTTGAGGTGCGCGTTCCCCTCGTCCTTCGACATTGCGGCGGTCCGCGTCTGCACGTGCTCGGCCAGGCGTTCGAGTCACCCCGTCGACCCTTTCGCACTGCTCGTGATCGGCTCCCTTGTTGGCTTGGTGGGTAGGCGTCTCGCTGGGACCTGGCGAGGTACTCCCACGCCTCTCGGGTTTTGTCTGGCCGAGTCAACCCGAGAGCTGGGGCGAGCCTCGGCGAGACTGCGTCAGCTGTTCCCACAGCAGGCTGGAAGTACCTCGCCAGGCTGGGACATGTCTGACGGTGAGCCCCCTCGTCAACCCTTTAGTTGGGGGTTGAGGCCTCCGGGGCCTATTCACAGACTCGCGCCGTGATCACTAAGTTCACTGGAAGAGCCCAGCCGCCAAAAATCGCTTCGCCTGCGGCGCGCTCTTGCGCTCCTCGGACCTCGAGCGCAATCCATAGGATTCCTAAGTAGGAGACGCTCACTGTCGCCATTCAGGCGCCTGATCTCTCATCAGCAAAGCGATGGCCTACCTGGTATGCCCTGGTACGAGTTCAGATGCGCGCCCGGCAGAAGACGCGTGTGTGATTTTCGGCATGTAGGTGATCTCCGTCCACGGCGGGACGTACGTTGCAGGCATGCTGTGGCTGGCCGCAGCCCGTCCGCGTTGGCCTCTCGCCGTCCGTGTCTCGGGTCGTCTCTCCAGCCGCAGCCTTCGCCGCCGATCCTTGGCCTCGTCCGCTTCGTCGCGCAAGGCCTCCGCCTCCTCCTCCCACCTCATCCGCAGCGCTCTCGACGAGTACGACGAGAGGCAGAAGCTGCTGCTCGCCCGGCTGCTCAAGGACCTGCATTCGCTCGCGCTGGAGGGCCGCGATGGAGCGGAGGCGTCGCCAGCCTCGATTGACACCGCTCCCTCCAACGGCCTTCGCTTGCCCGACGACCTCGCCGAGCTCACGCCCGGCCTCGCAGCGGATGCGCTCGACTCCCTCCTGCGCGGGGAGACGCTCGAGCAGGCGTCGCTGCTCCGGCTGCTGCGCGCCTCAGCCGAGGCGATACGCAACGAGCCGGGCGTCGCCGATCTCCGCGACGCCCGCGTCGTCACCGTCGTCGGGGACCTGCACGGGTGCATGCCGTCGCTGCGCGCGGCTCTCCGGGTGTGCGCCGACCTGAGCGGCGGCGCACGCACCTCGGCCATCTTCGCGGGCGAGGGGACGGCGACCATGGTCTTCAACGGCGACTTTGTCGACCGCGGCGCCAACTCGCTCGAGGTCCTCTGCTCGCTCCTGCTGCTCCGCTTTGCTCAGCCGGACGGCTCGGTCGTGCTGCTCCGCGGCAATCACGAGGACGCGCTCCTCTCCGCGGCGTACGGCTTTGCGGACGAGGTGCAGGCCAAGCACGCGGCCGCGCACGAGGAGGTGTGGGAGGCTGTCTCCGACCTCTTCGCCGCCCTCCCGCTCTGCGCGCTCACCTCGCACGCCGCCATCGTCCACGGCGGCCTGCCCGGGCCAGAGCTCGACCTCGGCGCCGTCAGCAGCATCGCTCGCGGGCGCGACGACCTGCGCTCGGTGCTGCAGCCAGAGGGGCAGCCGGATGCCGCTCTCATCCAGGGACTCGTCTGGTCGGATCCGTCGTACGACGACGGCCTTCACACCAACGAGAGCCGCGGCGGCGCGGGCTTCATCTTTGGCCCGGACGTAGCCCGCGCGTGGCTCGAGCGGCAGGGCCTCCGCTACCTCGTGCGTTCGCACCAGGTGAAGCCCGACGGGTGGGAGGCAATTGACTGCGGGGGGGGCACTGCCGTCTACACCGTCTTCTCCGCCGCGGACTACCCGCGCGGCGAGGGCTTCAACTCGGGGGCGGTCCTGCGGCTGGCCGGCGAGGAGTGCGAGGCGAGCGAGTTCTCGATCGACGACGGGGGCGCGACCGGTGAGCGCGGTGACGCCGACGGCGGAGAGGCGGAGCTGGCCGTGCTCATCAGCACGCACAAGCACCGCCTTGCCGAGGCTTTTGTGGCGGCCGACCCCGACGGGCGGCTGGAGCCCGACGCGTGGGCCCGCATCCTCGACGCCGAGCTCGAGGTTGGACTCGACTGGGTCGCGCTGCGGGAGCACCTGGCGGTGCCGACCATACAGCGTGCGAGCCGCGGTCCTGATGGCAGCATGGAGCTGACCGACACGGGCCTGGTCGACACGCGCCGCTGGCTCAACTCCTTTGACGGCGTCGCACTAAGACAGCGGCAGACGGGTAAGCTGGCGCCGCCCAGCGACGGCTCGGAAAGCGCCACCGTAGCGGCGGTGTTTGCACAGCACGCGGTGCTCCTCACGGTCTTCCAGCACCTCGACACGGACCACTCCGGGACGGTCTCTCGCGAAGAGTTCCTCACCGGCGTCGAGATGCTCAACGCGCGGCTGCCCCCGGAGCGGCAGCTGCGCGACGGCGAGAACGTCTTCAGCCTGCTCGACCTCGACGGCAACGGCGAGCTGGAGCTCGAGGAGTTCCGCCTCGCCTTCACGGGGCTCGCCGCGCCCTGAGCGAGTGCTTGCTTGGGGGCGCCGGGCGGCGGAGAACTCTCTCTGCTCGAGAGGGGAGAGCGCGCTAGCACAGGCTCTCCACCGAATGTCCGAATCAATCCACCGAACTCTGCGCGCCCCGGAGGACATCTGCGAAGCTAGCTCCTACAGCTTCCCGCGGTCTCAGCTAGCGCTCGCTGCGTGCGGGGTACTGTAGCAGATCACCCTTTCCACCCGTCATCACACACCCTTCTGACGGGACTGACGCGCGTGGCGAAGGGTGCGTGAGGGTGATCATCCGCGCCCGTTCAGTCTTCAGAGACCAAATACGGACACATCTTCCAGGAGTTGCGTAAAAAGGAGCAGGTCCCCGCCCATGCGGCGTCTTTGTTCGACTTTGTGCAGGGTTCTTTGTCCTCATGTACACGGACTATACACACGCACCCCAACCTTACGCGTGTTGACACGACCATAGTCTGAGGGTTAGGTTTCTGGAGCCTCGGGTGCTTTTACGCCTTTGATCGGGTCAGGGGAGAGTGCGACTTTTACCACTTTGGTCGTCTCGGAGCGCCCAACTTTTAGCATGTTTCAAAAATTTCTTCGGCGCTGCGCGCCGCGGGTGCAGCAAGTACTAGCTATCCCTATCGTCCCGCAACGGCAAAGTAGTTCCCGCACACTATGGCTAAAAAATGCTGCCGCTCGCCCCTCGAAAGCGCCCGCCGGTGTGTGTCCAAACATGTACATGTATGTAGCGCTACAAGTTTGTGACACATAAGGACGCATCCTCCCACAACACTTCACCCGCTGGCTTGGTTGCAGCTGCCGAGGTACCATCTGCCGGCTTGGGGGGGCTAGTGGCATTCGCCGGAGAGTAGAATGTCCAAAATTTTCGCGCGCCTGCGGCGGCGCGACTTTTACCATTTTGCCCCGGGCGGGCCCACTTTTGAGAGAGATTTTTAGCAATACCAAACAACTCTAACACTCACACGTAATTTGGGGCCTGGAGCCCTGTTCACGCGCGCGCGAGTTGTTTTGCACTTGGAGCACTTGGAGCACTTGGAGTGCAGTCATTAACCGCACATCCAGGGCCGGGGAGCTAAGAAGCACTTTTGTCAAACAAACAAACACGGGGAACCTCCCTCTCCGTCAGAGTTCGCTCCCACTGAGGCCTCCGCTTTTTATTTCGCAGGGGCCCCTTATTGTATAAGGGAGAGCGAGACTCATCATTTAGAGAATGTGGGAGGACCGAGCCCGGGACCGCGTGAGCGTTGCATTTCTGCCCTCGCTCACACGCGCGCTTAGAGTTATGCGGCGCTACGGTGGAACTCGTGTTTAATTGAACAAGGCTGACCCCTACCCCTCTCGGTGGGCTTGCAGGTAGGGGGTTCGGGTAATAAGGTGCATCGGGGTCGGCGGGCGTGAACTGGAGTGATACCCGCTTCGGCCGTTTAGTTGCGAACTCCCTTTCCCCTCGGCGGCCTTTTGTCTTGCCCCGGCTGTGTGTCGGCTGCCGTTCCTCCGCGACGCCCGGGCTAGCCTGCCCGCCGAGCCCGGCCATCGCGGATGACGAGGGGCGCAGAACAGAAGCCCCGGGGCCCGGTGCACATTAGCCTGCTCCTCTTTGGCGCTGTCCGCTCCGACCTCCAGCTCGCAGTCTCGCTCGCCAGCGTGCAGCAGAACCTGCTCGCGCCGCTCACCCACGGCCACAGCCTCTACAAGGTCTCAATCCACGGCAGCATGGACTGCTCGCACCCGTGCACGCTCGCGGCCGTTCGTTCGGCATTCGCCGGGCCGAAACTGCGGGCAGACACGCTCGTGGTCGAGGGGGGTGTGAACTCGACCGATTCGATGCTGCGGTACCGCCGCGCCATGGCGCACGCAGCACGGGCAGCCGCCGTTGCCCTGCGTGCTGGCGCAAAGCTAGCCATCGCTGCGCGTGTCGATGTGGAGTACGCAAGCCCGATTCACCGCGACCTCGTCCCCCCGGGAGCGACGCTGACCTGGCAGGTGTCGCAAAACGCCTCGGCGAGCGGGGAGCGGCGCGGCGGCGGGCCAGCATGGATCGTGGTCCCCGACTTTGCTCACTTTCACCAACTCAACGACCGATTCGTATACGGCCCGATGGGCACGGTTCTGGCCTTGTTCGAGTGGCGCCTGCATAACATGGCGGCTGACTTGTTTGCCGAGCACCTGGCGTGCCTGGCAGCGCGGACGCTCAAGGTCGCTGTCCTCGCTTCGCCAATCAGGTTGGTCCGTCGCCGCAGCGACTTATCAGTGCCAGACGCCGACAGGATTTTGGCTTGGAGGTCTATGCCACAGCGAAGCTGGATGCGTGCGGTAGAGAGCGGCTCTTTTTGCCGGAGAGAGACAAAGGTGCGCTTTTGGGGAGGCGACGCAACCAGCTGCCAGCCGAGCGATTTGACATGCAAGCTCCCGACGCGCTTTGCGCGCCCACAGTCGCACAGTATCAGCTTGCGCTCGTCAGGCAAGGCGGCGACAAACGATTCTCATAACCGCCAAGGACCAAGCGCACACCGGTCTTCGGCGCGACATACGCCATTCGGTTAATAATCTGTCATTCCCGGGGAGCCGAGGTAGGCACAGTAGAGGTGTCCGTTTTGGTTTATTCATTTATTTATCAGCCGGGGAGGTCGATAAACGATAAAAAATCTAACCACAAATACGCATTGGGAGGGGAAGGAGATTTCTGCGCCGAGATACAGCCAGGCCGGACAGGCAGCCAGGCAGCCAGGCAGCCACAGGTCAGGGGAGCTCCAGGCAGGCAGGTGTGAGAGTGCGGTGAGTGGAGAGTGTGTGCGTCCTCCCAACATGCCTCCCAAGCAAGGGCCGTGTTTTTACTTGATGGCCCCTCCGCCCTCCCTGCGACCGCGGCGCGCACACCCCTAGGGGTCACCGGGGCTCTATCGTTCTGCTCTCGTTGCCCCTTGCCCGTTAGGCCCGGTCCCCAAGCACCGGCCCGCTGGGTGCGCTTCGTATAGGACTTAGTTCCCAGGCCCTAGGTGTGAGGTTACCAACTGGAACTGCACTCCAAAGTGCTCCAAGGGCCGCGCTTTTGTTTGCGCGCTATACTTGGAGAGAGAGATGCCGAGCCCAAATCACTGTGAGAGTCGTCATTTCTTGTTGGTTTTCAAAAAAATCTCTCTATATGTACTTTGCCGTGTGTGGGGGGGGGGGGAGAGAGAGAGATTTTTAGCAATGCCGTTGGCGCGCCTGGCTCTTCCCGATGCGGCGTAATACTTGTGTGCCGATGTGTGTGCGGCGCCAGGGTCCATCCACGCCCTTGTCGTGTCAGTAAATAAATAAATAAAAACGGACACCTCTCTACTGTGAGGTGGGTAAAAAAGAACAGGTCCCCGCCCTTGCGATCTTTGTGCAGGGTTCTTTTTGGGTGTGGTCGGCGACTAGCCGGGGTGCGTCCTCCCGTCGTGTCAGTGTGCGGTGAGAGAGGATTAGATTTGCTCAAAGGCGAAAAACATGGCTTCCGCGGACGCCAGTCGAACAAATTCTTGCCCTCCCGCTGGCCAACGGCAGGCCCAGTTAGTTAGTTAGTTAGTTAGTATGTATGTAGAAAGGTGAAGAACAGCCAGGCTCGGACTGGACACCAACGCGGTAATGGGGTGGACGCTAGACAGATGATGACGACACGCACGAGCGACACACAGACACAAACAGGCTCACAAGACACACAGCCAGCTGGCTGCCACACACCCTGTGCTGAGTTGGCGTACACATAACTCAGGGCCACATCCTCCCTGTCGCCCCCCCCAGCACTCTAAGGTGCCAAAGGAACAAACAAGGGCACAACAAACAACAGACGACAGGAAGTAACATGCGAGGCTAGAGCAGGCTTGCTCCACCTCTATAGCAATCTCGCCGGCCGGCGAGGCACGGACGAGACCGTGTGTGGGGTCTAGTGAGGTGTCTATGGACGCTCTCTTCACGGGCTAGCGGCCTACTGCCAGCCCTATCTCGCACTCACGGGTGATGACAATTCATTAGGTGAGTGTTTGCGAGCAGAGGCGCGTGTGCTAATTCTAGGCGGGCCGCACGTCGTGGCACTATGACGGAGTTAGACGTGCGGCCGCAGCGCGGCGGCCGTCAGAAGGACATCGAAGATGAATTCTGTGAAGAGCGTGACATTTTCATTGTAGAATAAAATAAATTTAGCGCGAGATGGCGCAGCCTATAATACGCCCGGACGAATTTTTCATGATCGTGGCGATTGGGACGAGGCCGATTGTCCGGGGATGCGGACCTTGCGCCGGCGGGGTGGCGTCCCTGTGGGCACTGCCTGCGCTCGGACAAGTGCGCTCGGCACCCACGCAATGTGCCTCGCCGGGCACCGCCTCTGAGCTCGGTATATACTTTCCCACTATGCCACGTCGCCCATCCCGGGATGGAACAGTCAGGCTCGGACTGGACACCAACGCGGTATGGGTGGACGCTGGACAGATGATGACGACACGCACGAGCGACACACAGACAGACACAAACAAGCTCACAAGACACACAGCCAGCGAGGGAAGCCCCAGAAAAAAAGGAAAAAAACTGCTTTTTGACCGCGCAAGATATAAAGGGTGGCTAAGGGCTCTGCCCGCAAGGCGCCCGCGTCGCAGACGCGGTACCATTGACAAATCGCCACGCCGCTTAAGCGGCGGTCCTCTTCCCAGCTGAGCTGTGAGGGCCCGTGCGTTATTCCTCCTCTTCGAGACCGGGTCCGGCCCGGGCGCTCTGCCCAACATGCTCAGCGCGCAGAAGCTGGAGCTTTTGGCTGGGCTCAAGGTGCGCGGCCTCGACCTGCGCCAGGCGGAGATGAGCTTTTACATGAATCGCTTCACCACCACAGCCGGCCTCTCCTCGATCATGACGTGTTTGGCCTACGTCGGCGTGATCAAGATCAAGATCCCGCACGAGATGCTGCCGCCCGAGGAGTCATGGCAGGTGCCGCTCTTTTACGTCGCGGCGTGCTGCACCATGGCGCTATCAATGTACAACCTTGTCATCACCTCCTTCTGCGTCGTGTATGCCCAGGGCCTCGCGCTGCGTGGGCCGCCCGGATCGGTCGCCAAGTGCGTGCAGATCTTCCGCGCGGAGTGGGTGACCGTGCGGCTCGTGCTGGCCGCCTCGCTGGCGAGCCTCATCCTCGCCGGTGTCTCCATCTCATGGATGAAGCTCGAGCGGGACGCGCGCATTCTGGGCGGCATTCCACTGCCCGCGCTCGTCATCAGCGTGCTCGTGCTGGGGATACTGCTGCTGCTCTTCCGCCGGCTCGCCCTCCTCGCTTCGCAGCTTCGCGTCCCGTACGACACGCGCGTCGAGGGCGACCTCCACATCGACGATGGCGGGCTCAACATCGACCTAGCCGCCGAGGACCAGGAGCGCATCGAGGCGGCTAGGTGAGAGCGAGTGCGGCGCGGGGGCCCGAGGCGCTTGCCCGCTTCTGCCGCTATACGTGTATTTCTGTGTATTCTTTCCATGATTTTCACGACGGATAAGACCGGACGACATGTTCACACGGTCGAGCGGAGCCGGGGGGCTGGACGTGGTCGTGGAGACGCAAAACACACACAGAGAGGGAGAGACGATGAACCCAATTCACACAATCACAAACCCCGGGCGGCCGCGCGAATCACGGCAAGGCAGGCGGCCGGCAATAACACTCACAAGCGTTCGATGCGGCGAGACGGAGACGCGACTGACGTGTTCTTGCGGGCACTGTGCAGCAGGCGGGGGTGGAGCAGGAGGCAACGCGGCCGCCGCCTCGCCCGCCACGCTAGTCGTACTGCGCCGCCTTGCCCGTCCGGCCGCAGACCGGCCGGAAGCCGCCGAGTCCGGTCTCCATCAGCGTCATCGAGCCGGTCCCCACCATGAGCAGCCCGGAGCCAAACAGGATAAAGGCGAGGAAGAAGACGATGAAGGAGGGGCGGCCCGTGCGCTGCAGCAGCGAGTGCGCGCCCTTGGTGCCAACGATGGCGCCGAGGACGCCGCCGAAGAAGCCGAAGAAGGCTGCGTACTCGAGGTCGATCATGCCTGGGCAGAGGAGGCGCTGGTTGGCTGTGGTGTCTGGTGTTTGGGAAGGCCTCGGCGGATCTCGGCGGATCTCGGCGGATCTCGGCGGATCTCGCGCCGAAGATGATGAATTGACAGACGGTGGCCGAAGACATGAAGAGCACCATCACCGTCGAGGTGGCGGAGGAGACCTGAGTGGAGGGTGGTGGTGGGTGGGGCTGGGCAACGGCGTCGGTGATTGTGTGTGTGGGGGGGTTGTAGGACCGAGGGGAGTCGAGACGAGCTTCATCTCGGCTGCGTCTCGGCTGCGTCTCGGCCGCGCCTCGGGGAGGAAGCCGAGCTCCGTGAAGATCGGCCCGAGGATCATCCCCCCGCCCACGCCGAGCATGCCGGCTGCGATGGCGCCGACGCAGACGAGGGCGGGCAGCCGCACCACCTTGTCGACGTCCCACTCGACGTCGCCCTCGACGTACGCGTAGCCCATCTGGACGCGCGAGCGGTGCGTGCGCAGCCGGCCGCGCGCAGCTACGGCGGTCAGCAGCGCGAGGATGGGCAGGTTGAGCACGACCACCGCCCAGTACCTGTGAGGCACACACAACCGACATGCGTGGGGGGGTGACCGCAGCTGCCGCGGCGAGGGTGCGCCGCTGGAGTGCCCGGCGGAGCCGCACGCGACCCCGAGCAGCGAGGGAGCGCCGTGACCGCCCTTGAGCAGGGCGAGCAGGTAGACGACCGCCCACGCGCGGAGGAGGACGAGCGCGTCGCCCCAAGGCGGGCGTGCCTCCTCCTCCACCTCCCGCTCCAGCAGCGCCGCGCGCGCCTGCGGCGGGGGAGAGGCAGCTCGGGGCTTGGGCACGGGCGGCGCTGGAGGCGCCTCGGCGGCGCCCGGCAGAGAGAGGCAGAGAGGGAGGGGGAGAGGGAGGGGGAGAGGGCCGCAGCCACTTAGCGCCAGGCAGCTTCTCGGCCAGCTCTCGGCCAGCTCTCGGCCATCTCTCGGCCAGCTCTCGGATCTCGGCCAGCTCTCGGCGACCTCGCGCCTCCTTCGCGCCAGGCTCGTCTCCACACCCGTCGGGGCTTCCCCCGCCCCGCAGCCCCGCGCCGCCGCCCTCCTTGCCGCCGCCGCCCTCCTTGCCGCCGATGAGCGGCGTGCCCGAGTCGTCTCTCTCTGCCTGCGGCAGCGTCTCGTACATGGCTCGGCTCTCCTTGGCCCACCCCTTGCGAGCCTTGTCGAGGGTGCGCTTGCCCATCACGGCGCAGAGCAGCACCAGCAGCACCATAATGAGCCTGCGAGGCGCGCAGGGGGCGGTGGGAGCCGCTCTCCAGCCGCCCCACCAGCCGCCCCACGTGCGCAGTGCCTCCCGCCGCACCAGCAGTTGGGGCAGATCTTGTTGAGGAAGTGTCCAGGAGGTGTCTAGGAAGTGTCTCCCGCGCGCCAGTTCGGGCAGATCTTGTTGAGGAAGACCCCGACGGTGGTCCCCATCAGTGTGGCGGGCATCAGCACGACCACCACGTCGTACGCGATCCGGTGGCGGTGCGGGACGAGAGGGTGTCTGTGGGGTGAGGGTGAGGGTGGGGGTGAGGGTGAGGGTGAGGGTGAGGGTGAGAGTCACTTGAGCCAGAGGTAGGTGCCGAAGGGTGAGGGTGGGGGTGGGGGTGGGGGTGAGGGTGAGGGTGAGGGTGAGGGTGAGGGTGAGGGTGAGGGTGAGGGTGAGGGTGAGGGTGAGGGTGAGGGTGAGAGTCACTTGAGCCAGAGGTAGGTGCCGAAGGTGGAGAAGAGAGAGGCGCCGAAGACGGTGGCGAGCGCGAGCGGGATGGCCTCGTGCTCGGTGAAGTCGCCGATGAGGGTGAAGAGGGGCACGAGCACCGCGCCGCCGCCGATGCCCGCCGCGGAGGCGAAGACGGTGGCGAGGAAGACGGCGAAAGCGGTGTGGATGTCGGACGAGCTCAGCGGGAAGAGGCCGTCCTGCGCCGTCACCGGCCGCACGCGAAAGCGAGGGTAGCACTTCTTCTGGCAGTGCTTGTAGTTGCTGCACGAGGAGTCGCACTCTTCGCACGTGGTGGAGCACTCCGGGTACGTCGTGCACACCTGCCGATGAGAGCACCAGCCGCAGCCGTCGAGCTCGGTGCAGCCGCAGACCGAGGCGGCCTGCGCGCACGTGTCGACGCAGGTGCGCCGGCAGGCCGAGCGGCAGGTGTCGTGCCGCGTGGGGCACTCGCGGCACGTCGTCGTGCACCGGTCGGCGGGCGCGCACTTGCCGTTCTTCGAGCACCAGCCGCACCCGGGCGCGAGCGCCGAGCAAGAGCACAGGTCGGTCGCGGCGGCGCACACGGCCTCCGAGCTGACGTTGCGGTGCGCCACCGCCAGCGGCGAGGCGCCGCGGAGGCCGCTGCAGCCCAGCAGCAGCAGGATCGACATTGGCCGGAACCTGAGGCACGGCGCCTGAGAACTTGCGGCGAGTTTTCTTACTTTTACCGAGTCGGACTGTACTTTTCTCCCTAGCGTTTCTTCTGTCTGTGTCGGCCACGCCTGCCGATGTTACAGCACAAGGCGGTGCTCGACATGGGCGGAACAGAGGCCAGCCAGCCACGGGCACGGCGCCTGAAAACTTGCTTGGGGCTGACTCAGTTTTCTTACGAGCGCAACCCCGCTGCGTCCTGGCTCGCGCACACGCGCCCACGGTGCCTAAACAGCAATGTCCCACCTCTTATCGGCGTCGGCGCAAACATAAAAAAGGGAGGCCGCTTGACCCCAGTTGGGCCACGGTGACAGACACACAGCCCATTCCCCTTCCCCCGCAAGACATCAAGGACGAGGACACGACACAGGACGCACGCGTCGGCGTCGGGGTTGGCAAACCTGAGAAAAGAAACTCGCAGGCCAAGGCTGTACATGCAATACTGCGGCGTGCGGGTGCCTTCACGACCTGCACTCCAAAGGTTGGCAGCTGGTGACGCAGCATCCGACAGCGACGCCGCGGAGCCGGAGAGCCCTGCACAGAAGCGGCACATCATCATCACACGCCTCGGTGGCGCGTCGGTGCGACTCGCAGCGGTCCAAAATGCAAAAAGAAGGCGGCTCAAAAAAGACGAAATAAGCTAGAAGAGCTTCCGCGGTCTGACCGCAACGGCCCGCTATGTGGCGAGCAATGCGACGGCGTGCACTCATTCTACTGGTCTGTGGGCATCGGTGCTCCGCCTCCCTGTCATGGCCACCGTGCCTGTCATGGCCACCTTGCACCTTCCCCCCTGTCATGGCGACATGGCCACCTTCCCAGTGGCTGTGTGACGCAGCTCGCACAGCGACGCAGCCCAGCCTTGCAGCCCGCGGTGCAGCCTTCACAGCACATGCACTGCAAGAAGTCTGCTGTTGGCCTGCATGGCTTGCTGCTGCAGCGCATGTGGGCGAGCAGTCGGCGAGTGTCGGACGCGTTGGGTGCGCTCTCGCGCCAGATAAGCCTCTCTCAGGATCACAGACACCCCTCTCAGGATCACAGCACCGGCGGGAACGCGCCTCAGGATCAAGCACCCACGGCAGGGTCTGTGGGGATCAGCAGACCTGGAGGGAGGGGGCACGCATAGGATCAGAGCCGGTTTGAAGAGGCGCTGAGGATCATAGGTCTGAGAGGGATGCTGTCAAGATCACAGGGCTGCAAAACGGGTGGCACTCGAGATCAGAGCGCCAAAATAGGCGCGCGGGAGATCAGCGGGCCGGAAATTGGTGCAATACACACACGAGCGCCGAAAAAAGGAAAATTGGTGCAATTTACATCAGTTACCAGCCTCCGGCGGGGCCCCCCGCTACCATCCAAACCCGAGTACAAAGCGCGCCTCGTGCGCGCCTCTCCGAGGCGCTGCGCAGATGGTCTACGAATTAGATGGTCTACGAATCCGCATAGAGGCTCAAGTGACAAGTCCACACACACACGCGGGACACACACCGCGGTGCGCGGGCGGACGGATTCGGACGGGGCGGAGCAGCGACCGCCTGGGCGGCCGCTGCTCTGTCTGCCAGAGCGCGGCGACCGCCTGGGCGGCCGCTGCTCTGTCTGCCAGAGCGCGCCGTCTGCGCAGCTCGAGAGCGCAGTCAGGTGCAGGGAAGCGTGGCGGCGCGGGGACGCGCGGCGGCGGCGGCGAGCAGGCGAGCGGCCCGCGCGCGGCGAGGCGGACAGGTGATCGGCAGGCGGGTGATGGGCCGGAGAGTGACCGCGCCCAGCGATCGGAGGCGAGCCGATCGTCGCTCGGCCGCTGCTGACCTCGAACACGAGTGCAACTGGGTAGCGGGGGGCTATCATCAATCATGAAACCGTCGCGCGCCCATCACGTGCGCTGGACCGGTCGCTCATGCGCGTCCTGTCGCTCATGCGCTTGTCGCTGGGAGGTGGCGCCGGGCTGGCCATCGGCGCCGCTCGCGCGCTTGGCGCCGCCGAGGATGGCAGTCGTGACGGCGGCCGCAGCATTCGGCGTAGACCGCGCGCGCAGCGCGCTCCGTGTTTGCCTTGAGGAGCGCAGCGACGAGTCCGTAAGGAGCGGCCCCAGCTTGCGGAGCGGCGCCGCCGCGCGCCGTATCGAGAGACTCTGTCGGGGCAGGTTAAAATAGCGCCACAGGCTCAGGTTTGCCAACCCCGACTTCTTGCAGTGCCATGTGCTGTGAAGGCTGCACCGCGGGCTGCAAGGCTGGGCTGCGTCGCTGTGCGAGCTGCGTCACACAGCCACTGGGAAGGTGGCCATGACAGGGGGGAAGGTGCAAGGTGGCCATGACAGGCACGGTGGCCATGACAGGGAGGCGGAGCACCGATGCCCACAGACCAGTAGAATGAGTGCACGCCGTCGCATTGCTCGCCACATAGCGGGCCGTTGCGGTCAGACCGCGGAAGCTCTTCTAGCTTATTTCGTCTTTTTTGAGCCGCCTTCTTTTTGCATTTTGGACCGCTGCGAGTCGCACCGACGCGCCACCGAGGCGTGTGATGATGATGTGCCGCTTCTGTGCAGGGCTCTCCGGCTCCGCGGCGTCGCTGTCGGATGCTGCGTCACCAGCTGCCAACCTTTGGAGTGCAGGTCGTGAAGGCACCCGCACGCCGCAGTATTGCATGTACAGCCTTGGCCTGCGAGTTTCTTTTCTCAGGTTTGCCAACCCCGACGCCGACGCGTGCGTCCTGTGTCGTGTCCTCGTCCTTGATGTCTTGCGGGGGAAGGGGAATGGGCTGTGTGTCTGTCACCGTGGCCCAACTGGGGTCAAGCGGCCTCCCTTTTTTATGTTTGCGCCGACGCCGATAAGAGGTGGGACATTGCTGTTTAGGCACCGTGGGCGCGTGTGCGCGAGCCAGGACGCAGCGGGGTTGCGCTCGAAATAGGTACTGTGGTCATGCTGCGCTCAGCCTCCTCTCGCGTCGCGCGCCGCAGCGCCGGGGTGCTCTCAAAAGGCGCGCCGGCCGCCTGCGCACAGAAACTCTGCGCGCTGAGACACAAGAAGGTTGGGAGGTTGTGCACACGACCCCGAGGGCCGGCGGCGGCGCGGAGAGCAATGAGAGGGGGGCGCCCTCGCCGCGTGGCGATTGCCGCACGCCCGACGCCGCTCGCATGCCCGCCCCGTGCAGCGCCGTTTGCTGCTGTCGCTGCGCGCGAGAAGTCCACTGGCAAGGTGACGACGGTCATCGGTGCGGTGGTGGACGTGCAGTTTGACGGGCCGCTGCCGGCTATCCTCAACAGCCTCGAGGTCGAGGGCCACGAGATCCGGCTCGTCCTCGAGGTTGCGCAGCACCTGGGGGAGAGCACGGTGCGCACCATCGCGATGGACGCCACCGAGGGCCTCGTGCGCGGGCAGACCGTGGTTGACACGGAGGCGCCCATCTGCATCCCCGTGGGCAACGGCGTGCTCGGCCGCATCATGAACGTCATCGGTGAGCCGATCGACGAGGAGGGCCCTGTCGACTCGACGATGATGTCGCCGATCCACAAGGAGGCGCCCGTCTTCACCGAGCAGTCGGTCGAGCAGGAGGTGCTCTCGACGGGCATCAAGGTGATTGACCTGATTGAGCCGTACCCCAAGGGCGGCAAGATCGGGCTCTTTGGCGGCGCCGGCGTGGGCAAGACCGTCGTGATTATGGAGCTGATCAACAACATCGCAAAGGTGACTCGGGGGAGCGGCGAGCGGAGAGAGTGTGGGGAAGGCGGGACGGGGGGCGTGGGCAGCACAACGCCGTCGCAAACCCACCGCTCCGCTCTCCGCAGGCCCACGGCGGTTTCTCCGTCTTTGCCGGCGTCGGCGAGCGCACGCGCGAGGGCAACGACCTGTACCACGAGATGATGACCTCGGTGCGC
>NW_005198957.1:66943-67894 GCF_000372725.1 Emiliania huxleyi CCMP1516
GCCGCCGGGCGCGCGGGCGCGGGTGGCGCTCACGGCGCTGACCGTCGCCGAGTACTTCCGCGACGAGGAGGGGCAGGACGTGCTCCTCTTCGTCGACAACGTCTTCCGCTTCACCCAGGCGGGCGCCGAGGTGTCTGCGCTGCTCGGCCGCATCCCGTCGGCCGTCGGCTACCAGCCGACCCTCGCGACCGACATGGGAGGGTTGCAGGAGCGCATCACCACCACCTCGAAGGGCTCCATCACTTCGGTCCAGGCTATCTACGTGCCGGCCGATGACCTGACCGACCCCGCCCCCGCCACCACCTTCTCCCACCTGGACGCGACCACCGTGCTCTCGCGCGGCGCGCCCTCGCTCGGCCCGCCAGGAGGGAGGGGAGGCACCGCGCCGCCCAGCCGGCCCCGCCTGGACTCTAGGCATCGCCGAGAAGGGCATCTACCCCGCCGTCGACCCGCTCGACTCGACCTCGCGCATCCTCGACCCGCGCGTCATCGGCGACGAGCACTACGAGGTTGCGCGCGGCGTGCAGAAGGTGCTGCAGGACTACAAGGCGCTGCAGGACATCATCGCCATCCTCGGTGCGCCCTGCGGGGGAGGGGAGGGTTGGCCGCCGTGCACCCCCCCCCACCTAGGCATACTCCCTCGCGTTGAGGCCGCGCAGCCGGAACGAGCAGCCCGAGCCACAATGGAGCGAGCCGAGCTCAAACGGGAGCGACCAGCCGATCTGTTCGTGCGAGTGCCACTTGCCGTCGCCCTTCTGGAACAGGATCTCGAACGCGGCCGGCCGGCATCGGGCGTCGTGCCAGAGCCGCACTGACGCCGAAGTCGTCGGTGTGGCCAGCAGCGGAGACACGCCTGCGCAGTACGTCATCCTCTTGCGCGCGGCCGCCGCCGCCCGCCGCCACCAGGCGCGCGGGTTTGCCGCTGGCCCGCGGGCAGCGCCGCTTGCTATG
>NW_005198957.1:68234-73950 GCF_000372725.1 Emiliania huxleyi CCMP1516
CTCGCAGCCCTTCCACGTCGCCGAGATCTTCACCGGCAAGCCGGGCAAGTTCTGCTCGCTCGCGCAGACGGTCGAGGGCTTCTCGGGCCTGCTCGCCGGCAAGTACGACCACTTGCCCGAGCAGGCCTTCTACATGGTTGGCCCGATGGAGGAGGCGGTTGAGAAGGCCGAGGCGATGGCCAAGGAGGTGGAGGACTAGGCCGCGCCGGCGGCCGGGGCGACCCCTCGTCTTATCCCCCTCCCCACCCCCCCGAGTGCTGGCGCTAGAGCGAGCCCGAGAGCATAGGGCAGTGCCAACGGCGCGCTGGCGGCCAGGGCAAGGTGAGATGCTGCTTGGGCGCCTCTCCCCTTGCGCCACGCTCAAGAAAAGGTCACATCGATCATGATCTCCCTGTAGTGCGAGGGAGCGGTGTGATCGTCCAGCGTGTTTTCCATAATCTAACATTCTCCACTCGCCACACACACGCGGCACGCGCGCTCCTTCGCGGCGCGCCCGGCTGCGAGCTCCAGGTCCAGCGGTCCAGTCCCAACTCATACTCAACATGCATCCGGGAAACAGAAAGCGAGATCCGTGATGTCTGATGAGGGTCACTTCATCGGGCGCGCGCACCTCTCGGCGCCAGAGGCGCGTCGCGGTGTGCGCGGGCGAGTGCGGCGGGAACGTATATGAAGGCGGCGGCTGCCGCCGAGAGCGCTGCCGCGGCGAGCGGTCGGAATCGCACCCAAGCGAGCGCGACGATGATGGCAGAGAGGCCGGCGCCGGTGCCGATGGAGAGCAGCGTGGCGAGCGGGCCGGTGAGCGCTGCGAGCAGCGGGCCGATGCCGAAGGGCAGGCGCGAGATCAGGTCGGTGGCGGCGCCGAGGATGAGCCGCAGTCCGAGAGCCATGCCTGTGCGGCGCGAGGCGCTAAGTCAGAGAGGTGCGGGTAGGGCCGGCAACTCCTCCGTGGCGCGGCGCCGCCACAGCCCGCCGCGCGAGCCAGCCACTTCTTGGCTCGCTCCTCGCGCCGCAGCTGCTGCACCATCTCCTCGGCCGACGCCACGCCGCGCACCAGCCGGTAGACGCCGCGGCCAGCCTCGTCCGACCACGGCAGCAGCTCGCCGCGCCGCCCCTGCCTGGCGAGGATGCTCACGCCTTCCGCAGGCGAGGCAACCTCGCTCCAGCGCAGCCGCACGTCGCCAACCTCGGGAGCGGGCGGCGGCCCCCGCAGCACCGGCAGCGGCGGCGTCTCGCCGCTGGCCGCCGCCCCGGCCGGGCGGAGGGTCAGACTGCCGGTCCTGCCGCCAGCCTCTCCCGACTGGCGGAGGACGTCGTCCGTGGTCTGGACCGGAGAGCCGGGGGGCAGCGGCCTGGACAGCGCCGCACCGCGCTGCTGAAAAGGGATGGAGACGGTTCCCACGCCGGTAATCGCAGCGGAGGGGAGGTGCTTGGGCTGCGTCAGTCCGGCTCCGGCCAGCGGGACTGCGGCGTAGTCGGAGAGCTGAGCGACGAGGCCTGCGGGCACATGGATGCCGCCGGGCAAGGCCGCGTCCGTCGCCGTGAAGGTCGTGTCGCCCACGGGCAGCACCGGCTCGGGGTTGTGGTGGCCGTGCGGCGCCTCGAATCGCGACGAGTCCACGGGCACGCGGCCCCAGGTTCGGCGGTAGCGGTGGGTGACCTCTCGCCGCACCTCCCTCTCAGAGACGCGCTGCGAAGTCTCGGTCCGCTCCTCTCTCCACTGGTACACCTCTGCACTGCGGCGGAGCCGAAGCACGCCCTGCCGCTGCAGCCCCCACTCGGGATCGACGAGCCCGCTCGCGCGGAGGGGGCCACTCAGGTGGACCAGTCTTCCGTCGTGAGTCGGGTCGGGTGGAGAGTCGGCGTCGAGCCGCACAAGCGAAGGCAGCAGCCGGCGGAGCATTCGCGACTCGCGCACCGCCCGCCCTTCATTCCACCACAAGAGCACGCCCGATAGGACGCTGAGCCCGACACCCGGGACGACGCCGCCAACACCTCCTCCTCCTCCTCTGCCGCGTGCGATGGGACGGTACTCGTAGTGAACGCTGCGGACCAGATCCTGGGCGCAGGCTGAGGAGAGGAGCAGCATGACGATTGCGGTGACGGGCCTCGGCATTGGTGTCTGGGTTGGTGTTGTGCTTTATGCAGTTGCCGGCCGTGGTTGCTGTCCGTGGTTGCTGGCTGGAGGCGTTTGGAGGTGTTCGGTTTGCTGGGGGGCGTTGTTGGCTTTGCTGGACGCGTTTGTTTTGCGACGCGAGCGATGTCCGGCGGGAAGCTCAAAGCGGAGACGACGCGCACGGTTGGCCACAGGTCGATAAAGAATTTTCCGGCAAAACGAAGGCGGCCTCTGTAGCCTGGTTTTTGCCCCGTTTGTGCCGCGTCCCGTGCCCGCGAGTTCATCTACCCTTATAAGTCTCTCGTGTCCGCGCCGACGCTCTTTTAACCGTAGAACGTCCCACCTAACACCGCCCGCCGACGATCGATCAGTCCACAATCGTCGGCCCGCACCCCGCAGCGACCCGCAGCGATGGATGCCGCCCCCCACGGCCCCTACGGCCGACGCGCCGATGCACGACCGGCCTCCGTCGGACGGCTCTCCGGCCTCTCCGGCCGCTGCCGCCCGCGCTGCTGCCGATCCGGTCCCCTTCACGCTCCGCACAAGCAACGACAACTTTGAGGTCGCCGGCTTTGGCCAGGTGCCCACCACCTGCTTGCCTCCATGTTCACGCTTCGCGCCCCTCCCCCCCTCTGACACCGCCGTATGACCGTAGGTGAGGGGCACGACTACCCGCCTGGAAGGCGCTCTCATCAGCAAGTCACCCAGGCACCAACTCCTGGGCGTTTACGCTTGACTACGAAACCATGCAGTGGATGCAGCTCGATCAAAACGGCGACGCCAACAGCTGGTCCCTGGGCGAGGAACTCGCCCAGGATGAGGTGCGAGTCATGATGCTCGACCCAGCGTGCACCAAGTCGCTCACATTCCGTGAGTTCTTCAACGGGCGACTGCGATCTCGAACTCCGACAACTGGACTGGTGCACCAACCGCGGAGGACGATGGCTCCCTCGACGACATCCCTTCATCGACGGACGCCTTCACCGCCGCCGGCCCTGGGCCATCCATCGCGGCCTCCGACTGGCTGCCGCAGCTCACACCCTAGTCTATCTGCCTTAGGCACGGAGCCAACGGAGCCATCGCGCATGCCCGCATCGCGTGCGGCTCCGAGGTCTCCCGCCGAGACCGGCTCGGCGCGGGTTTGACTGACGTGACTGACTGATGAGTGCTTGCGAGAGAGAGATTTTTAGCAATGCTTGCGATGGATGAAGGATCTCCGACACCCAAAACCAAAATGCAAATGCGGAGTGGAGCCCACACTTCGCGTGCAGATCCTGGGGCGTCTCTCACTGCCCGAACAGAGGCGGGTACCGCCGCAGGTCCACATACTTTTTTGAATAAATAAAAGGCTCCGCATGGGTACAATGGAGGAAATTTAAGTTCCCCGCTTTACTCAGGGTCGCACTCCTTGCAGGCCCAGACGCACTCTCCTACGTGTGTTAGATCGAACATGTGATCGCACAAGTACTGGTGGTCGTAGGTGCAGTGGAAGCGACATGGCTCTCTCTGCTCCCAGCCAGGGATGAGCGGCGTGAGATCGCGGTGAGATGCGTAGAAGGTGTCCTCGAGCTCGAGACACTGCCCGCAGTCCTCGCAGATGGACTTGACGACGAGCACATGCGCGCTCGCGACAGCCATCTGCGGCGTGGACATGAGCCGCTCCACGTCCGCCGGGGTCAGCTCGGTCCGGCCCACGCTAGAGAGCATCTCGGCGGCGACGGCGGGCGGCGGCTCGCGGAAGCCCCACGCGCCGTCGTCAGGGTCAGCCTCGGGGTGGGGCTCGCGCAGCCTCACCCAAGAGCCCACGCGCACGCGCCCGCCCACCGGCGCCACAACCTCTACGTGGGCGGGCAAGGCGTAGAACTGCCGCGAGAGCACGTAATAGCTGTTGTCCTCGGGATCGTCCACGTCGAAGTCCGGGTCCTGCGTGTTGTGAAAGTACTTGACGGTGGCGATGTCCTGCGGCTCGGACGGCATCCAGCCGACCTCCTGTCCGATGGCCGGCCAGGGCTGGACGTGGTAGGGTGAGAGCATCACCGGCGTGCTGACGTCGTCGAGCTGCACCGTGTGGAAGTGCTGCGGCCCCTCAATTTGCGCGAAGCCAGCGCTGCTCAGCTTCAAGCTGCTCACGCTGCCGCCCTTCTCCTGCACGCACAGCTCGGCGCGCCGCAGCACAGTGCCGCACTGCCCAGCCTTCACGGGCACGGCCGAGCACGACGCCCACTCTGGGCCCCAGAAACTCGCGGCGTCATGGATGGGCACCACGCCGCTAGCCGCACCGTCTTGCACGAGGGCCCACGCGACGCCCTCGCACACGCGCACGCGCTGGTCCTCGAAGACGAACGAGTTGCCCAGCAGTCGCTGCTCCTCGCGTTGTCGAATCGAGCCGAAGCTCTCGCCGAGCCTCGGCCGCTTCTTCTCTCGAGCTGCGCGGCGGTGCTGGGAGACGGACTGGCGGCGGCGGTTGGCGTCGGCTCGCTTCGCCTCCGCTTCAGCCTGCTTGCGATGTTGCGCACCACTCAGCTGCTCCCGCTCGCTGCGATCCCGCTTGCCCCTCTTCTGCTCGTTGATCGCCTTCTGGATGCGTCGGCGCTCCTTCATGATGGCTTCGCGCGCCGCCTTCTCCTCCTGGCTCGCGTCGTTGGGCAGCCTGGGCGGCAGCGGTGGCACGACCAGCTCGGCGCCGGTGGCAGCTGGCGCGGCGGCGGCGGTGACGGAGGTCATATGCATGGATTGGTTGGCGGGTCGACTTGCGAAGCCGATTGGACGGGGTTGCCCTGTGCCTCGTCGGGGCAAGTCTACGTACGTCCGAAATTTAATGTTAGGGGAGTGGGTACCTTAGAGAAACAAGTTTCTTCCATTGTACGATAAAACGAAGACACGGGTAGCGGGCGCCAAGCCAGGTCGCAACCAATCGCTGGCTGGCTGGCAACCAATCGCTGGCTAGCAACCAATCGCTGGCTCGCGGGTGGGTCCCGCGACTGAAGGCCGCATAGCAAGCGGCGCTGCCCGCGGGCCAGCGGCAAACCCGCGCGCCTGGTGGCGGCGGGCGGCGGCGGCCGCGCGCAAGAGGATGACGTACTGCGCAGGCGTGTCTCCGCTGCTGGCCACACCGACGACTTCGGCGTCAGTGCGGCTCTGGCACGACGCCCGATGCCGGCCGGCCGCGTTCGAGATCCTGTTCCAGAAGGGCGACGGCAAGTGGCACTCGCACGAACAGATCGGCTGGTCGCTCCCGTTTGAGCTCGGCTCGCTCCATTGTGGCTCGGGCTGCTCGTTCCGGCTGCGCGGCCTCAACGCGAGCGAGTACGCCTCGCGAGAGCGCATCTTCAACCTCTCCGCCGAGCACCACCACCTCCTCACGCCACAGCGGCCGGGCGGCGGCGCTCTCGAGTCGGCGACCTCCGAGGTCGTTGCGACGCCCCGCCCGCCCTTGGAGGCGCCTCACCCTCCTGCGGTGCGGCTCGAGCTCTTCGTGACTCCGCCGCTCGCCGCGCCGCTGGAGCGGTCGCTCAGCCGCTACGTCGAGGGCCTCGTCAAGGAGCTCACCTCGCCGCACTTTTACGTGACGCGGGAGCGGATACAGCCGGTCGAGGCTTCACC
>NW_005198956.1:0-1814 GCF_000372725.1 Emiliania huxleyi CCMP1516
TCCACGCGCGGAGCTCACCGTCGCCGGAGCCAGAGAGTAGCGTGGGCTGGCCGCGCGCGTCGGCCCAAGGAGCGAAGCGAACCGACGTGACTTCGGAGCGGTGGCCACGAAGGACCGTGGTCGGAGGGGGAGCCTGCATATACGACACACACACACCATGCCGCAAAGGGTTCCGGCTCCTGGGCAGATACTCGTACTCGCAGAATGTGGGTAAACGAAAGTACCGAATTCGGTACTATCAAGAAAGACACCGAAAAAAGTCGCGCCAGTCCACGACGAGCCAGCCTGCTGCCGGCTCGCACGGCAGCCTCTTCCTATGGACCAGCCTCGACTTCCATACAGTCAACATTTTGTCGCTGCGTGCTCGTGGCGAGCTGTGGCGGCGGTCGAAGTTGGCCCAGATTCGGTGACGAGCGCCGGACGATAGTACCGCCTCTGTTCGCCCTGTGCATGTCAGGCCAGGCTGCAGCAGGGCACTACCAACGTGCTGCCCTGTTGCAGCCTGACTTTGCCCACTGTGCACAGTCGCCAGAGCACCACCACCGCCCGGCATCGTGTCACGGCGAGCTCCTTCTGCGCCCGCTCGCGAGGCTCTCGCGCTGGCACACTTTGGCCATCTGCTGCTCGCGTTCGGCGAGCTCTTCTCCGCACTCCTGCCACGGTGCCGTCACCACACACCTTCTGGCTGGCCTGAGCCGCGCGGGGTCGCCGGCGGGGGCAACGCGTCGACCTCTCTCTCTGGTGCACCACGGGCCGCAACGGCCTGCTAGCAGCGTGCGCGAGGAGGCAGTGTGCCGGCACAGTCGAGCCGGAGCATCGGGTTCTTGATGCTTCTGGGGTCAAGTTTGACCTTATGTGGCATAATATGCAACAATAATGCGATGCTATCTCCCGGCTTTTTGAGATATGATCCCTCAAAGTCGAATTTTCGTTTACTGGTGACCATAGTACCGTCTGTAAGGTTTGCGTTTCTTCAAACGAAACACTTTAAGTCTCGACAATCACTAAGCTGCTTATGTGGCACCGCAGAGGCTCCCTTGGGGATGCCTGAGGCCACCCCAACCACTCACTAAGCCGTACGTAGACGAATTGGGCGCTACTTTTTTCGTTTACCCACATTATGCGAGTATACACTTGTTTATTCCTTCACATAAACACACAACCCCATTTTTCCTTCACTCAAAAAGCACGATTCTCAAGTTGGGCCCTCGGCTTGCCGAGACTGAGGGAGGGTCAGGGCGACGGAGGCGAGGGATGAAAGCTGCGGAAGAAGACACCCAGCCAGGGGGTCTAGGACACGGTAGGTCGATAGCTGATAGCGACGAGGTTCGACGACGTTTTTCTTTTCTGGCGCGTCACAGGGCACCCAACTTCACACAAGGATCAAGGTGCGGTCAACGCTGCCGCGCGCGGCTTTTTGTTTGTTGAATTAGTGACTTCCTTCACTCAAAAAGCACGATTCTCAAGTTGGGCCCTCGGCTTGCCGAGACTGAGGGAGGGTCAGGGCGACGGAGGCGAGGGATGAAAGCTGCGGAAGAAGACACCCAGCCAGGGGGTCTAGGACACGGTAGGTCGATAGCTGATAGCGACGAGGTTCGACGACGTTTTTCTTTTCTGGCGCGTCACAGGGCACCCAACTTCACACAAGGATCAAGGTGCGGTCAACGCTGCCGCGCGCGGCTTTTTGTTTGTTGAATTAGTGACTTCCTTCACTCAAAAAGCACGATTCTCAAGTTGGGCCCTCGGCTTGCCGAGACTGAGGGAGGGTCAGGGCGACGGAGGCGAGGGATGAAAGCTGCGGAAGAAGACACCCA
>NW_005198955.1:0-1814 GCF_000372725.1 Emiliania huxleyi CCMP1516
TGTGTGTGTGTGTGTGTGTCACGTCACTGCATCCTCCGCCGGTTCCTCCCGTCGCCTCTTCTTTGTTCGAATGTTTTTCAATCCATCCTTCACGAAGCCCTCCCATGTAGCTAGCGTTCTTGGCGAATGTCTCGAAATGGCCAGCAGGCGCTGTCTGCTCGCGGTCTGTGCGGGCCGCTCGTCCTCCTCGCCCTTCTTTCGTCCTCCCGTCCCTCCCCTCCACCATGGCCTTCTCGGCACTTCTTTCTCCATCCGCCTCGCCCTGCCTTTTCGCATCGTGCCGTTCGCCCTCCATTCGGTGACCTCCATGGCTGTCCGCCCCTTTTTGGGTGGCGCTCTCGATACGGTTGCGTCAACCTCGACGTCGCTGTCGCCCTCCCCGTCCCCGCCGGCGTCCGTGCCTCGGTTCGCGTCATCGGTAGCGTCTCCGTTGTTCCCTCGTGCCCCGCCGTCGCCCTCTCTGCTCGGGCCGTTAGCGATTTCGCTCCTCCTGCGTGTCGCCCCTCCGTCCCCTCCCCTTTCTTCGTCGTCATCGTCGCTGTCGCGAAAGCCCTCCGGTCCCTCGATTCCCTCGCCTATCCCCTCCGCTGCGTCGTCCCAGTTTATATCCTCATCCTCTGCGCACGTCGCGTTGGCTTCCTCTCTCCCCCCCTTTCCTCCCTGCCCCTCTCGCTGTCTGGTGTTAATGGACCCCCTTCCTCTCCCTCGCCACCGTCACCGTCTCCATCCCCGTCGCTACCGCCCTCCATGCCCGCCGCCCTTTGTTTCACACTCGTCTCTGCCATGTCCGCCGTCGCCGCCGTCCTGTCTGCTGCGCTCTGTGCTCCGTGGTACAGTCGCTTATTGTTGCTCAGGATTAGCTCACGCACCAGGACAGCCTCCTGCTCGTTATTTTGGCTTGCCGATATGCATCCAAAGTTCCACGCTAGCTCCTCCTTCGTCACGTCTATCTTTTTGCAGTATCTCGCGAATGCCGTCCGCGCTTGCTGGGGTGTTATTGCGTTCGGATCCGCCCTGGTCCCCGCCCTGTATCCCATCTCCTTGCGGTGGCTCCTGTATGAGTCCCCATATGACCATGTGATTTCTTGGCCTTCCTTGACTCCCCTCTCTGCAAACAGGACCATCACCTGCGCAGCTGCCTTGCCTAATTGTATCTCCTCGTACAAAGCAGAGAAAAAACCCGCGGGTGTGTCCAAATTGCAAAATTTCAATCGCCCATCCCTCCCCCTTCGGCCCCCTTGGTCTGTTTTCTGTCTTTCTTTGTTTTTCAAATAGTTTAACGCACAGGAACCGACGGGCACGGGACTGGCGCGCACTGGCCGACTAAACACAGGTAAACCACGGAGCCGCCCGCCAAGGACAATGATAAGAGTCAGAGTGTGCACAGTACTACAAGCCCAACAGCGGGGCGACCGCCCCCTGCAGGTAGGTTTGCCGCTCCTTGGCCGTCGCGAAGCCGTTCCACTCGTAGAATGGAACGCTGATCACCCTCCAGCCAGCCGCCGCGAGGAGGCGTCGCTTGAGCAACGTTGGCCCATTGGGTCTGCGCATGCCCAGGCCCTCGGGCAGCAGGAAGTGATAGGGGCCGTCCACCTCGACCGCGAGGCGTGATGAGGGCAGCGCCAGGTCGAGCGAGTAGCCGGTGCGCGGCTCGAGATGCTCCTCCTCGAAGCCGTGCTGGACGGCGGCGAGGGCAATCGCGACAGAGCGCTGTAAGCGCGAGATCGTAACTTCGGTGCCTTGCATGGCGTCGCAGCAGAGCTTGCGTTGGGACTCGGAGAGGAGGTGCTGCTGCCCGTCTGCTCCTCGCTCAA
>NW_005198954.1:0-1813 GCF_000372725.1 Emiliania huxleyi CCMP1516
CAGGCCGCTCGCTTAAGGCTGATTGGCTAGACGAGCGGCCTACCTCCATGGGGCTGTTGGCACGGGGGGAGGTGTCAATCACGCTCCCGGGACGCCGGAGAGATCGGGTTGGTCTCCCCCGCCTTCAGCCCAGACCCGACGGGGACGCCATCACCCTCGCCCAGGGATCTACAACGCTGTCTTAAGGTCCGACCTGTGGGCTCTGCCTGCGCTCGGCACCGGGCACCGCCTCGGTATACAAAATGCGCCTGCGGGCGGACCCTCACAGATCAACAGAACATGTGTGCATGTGCATGTGTCCCCGCCCTGCAAGTTTGAGTTTCGGGACGCAAGCTGATTTTTATGTTTGGCCTTCTTTACGCGCGCGTCGCGGGCGGCCATCGGCCATGGCTGAAACCTCGGGCGTGCCACAAGAGAGATTTTCTCGACTTCTCAATAAGAAGGTCTGTAAAGCAATGGCCAATGCGGGGAATATTTTCTTCTCATCGAACGTCATGAGTCGTCATAACAAGGCGCTGTGAAAAGGATTCAAAATTCACGACCGGACACACAGTGACCGCCGGCTAGAAGGCCAGAGTCGGTCCACGAAGAACGCGCGGAGCGATCGCGGCGGCGGTGTCGCTGAGGAGGGCACATGACGCATTCTGAAGCGGTGAGGGGCTGTCAAGCGGGTGCCGGCGTCCGATGCACAAGGCAGCCATGTTGGCTGCCACGGCGTTTCCGCTCGGGATCGCGGCAGCCTGGCGGACCCCGTGAGCCACAAAAGTGCTTGGCAGCGCGGCGCGTCGCCAACCTCGCGTTCGGAGCAAAAACCAGAAACCAGAAACCTAATGCCGGGGCTCATCTATCGCGATATTTCGATAAAACCCCTGCTATATCGAACAACCAGAAACCAGAAACCAGACCTACGCGTTCCCCCCAAGGGTTCCTCCCACCCAGAACATGCTGCTGTCTTAGTACTCCCGTTCGACCCATTCGGAATCCGATGAGTTAATGAGGGGTCATTCCGCCGGAATGACCCCTCCGGGGAGATCGTTCACACCTCGAAAAACCAGAACCCAGAGCGTCTGGACCGATATTCCCATGGCCCGGATGTTTTCTGTGGGATGTGGCGAAAAAGCAGAATACAGAGCTCCTCCTCCTAGAAGTCAGACGTTTTCTTGATAGCTGATATGCCGGGGAAGAGCCTGGTATCTCGCAGTATGTTATATCCTATGATATAACATAGTGGTGTCTGGTTTATCCATACCTCCGCGACTCTGCCCGCTCGCTCGACCCTTTTGCCGCGAGAGGGCGCCGGCCGCGTGTAAGAGGTGGCTGGCGCCCTGAGGCGGCATTTGGTGGCTGGGGAGTGCGGAGAACGCTACTGGCGGCGTGACAGGGCCTCTCTCGATTGCGTGTGCCGCCCATCGGCACGCGGGTGCGCAGACATCGCGACTCTGCCGCTCGCTCGACCCTTTTGCCGGGAGAGGGCGCCGGCCGCGTGTAAGAGGTGGCTGGCGCCCTGAGGCGGCAATTGTGGCGTGGGGAGTGCGGAGAACGCTACTGGCGGCGCGACAGGGCCTCTCTCCGCTGTGTGCGCCGCCCATCGGCACGCAGGTGCGCAGACATCGCGCGACTCTGCCCGCTCGCTCGACCCTTTTGCCGCGAGAGGGCGCCGGCCGCGTGTAAGAGGTGGCTGGCGGCCTGGCGCCCTGAGGCGGCATTTGCTGGGGTCAGCGTGCGGTGCTGAGTCTTACTCGTCGGCGTTGGGGCCAGATCCCAGCGCAGAACTCTGCAACGCTGGCATACAAACACAAGAAGACTAACCCTA
>NW_005198953.1:0-1813 GCF_000372725.1 Emiliania huxleyi CCMP1516
CCGAGCAGATGCCCGACGACGCGATCAGCCACTCTGCGTCGAAGACGTTGGGCGCCGGTGTCGGTGTCGGAACCTACCTTTGCGCAAGGACGGCAGCCTCGAGAAGACGTCTCCACCCTCGAGAGTACCTATACGCTAGACGAGCGAAGGGCGGTGGCCAGTGCGCGGGCGAGGGGAGGGGGCGGGGCGGGGCGGGGCGGGGCGGGGCGGGGCGGGGCGGGCGGGGCGGGCGGGGCGGGCGGGGCGGGCGGGGCGGGCGGGGAGGAGGGGAGGGGAGCGGGGAGGCTTAGCCATCAGCTGCTGTCGAGCCGAGGCGGCGGCAGCCGCCGCAGCTGCACCGCCTCCCGTCACGCCACGGTCGCCGCTCCCTCAGCAGCAAAACGTACGACGCTCACTTCCTACACATATACTGCCGGGCGGGGCGGAGACGCGCGAGTGGTGGAGGCGGCGGGGCGGCGGACGACGTCTAGTACCCGCAAGAGCCTGAGATATGGGGAGATATGGGGAGATATGGGGAGATATGGGGAGATGTCATGCGCTCGCACAGCCCGCAAGAGCCTAGTAGCTACCATACCTCCCCAGTAGAGCCGTAGCGCCCGGGGCGCCCGCTGCTCGTGGGGGCGCGCCCGAAACCGAGCGTGCGGGAACTCCATCAGCATCACACCTCTCTATTTTTCCTAAAGCCGTGGTATCAAAACACTCAGGGGCGTCGGTTACCTCTCTAGACGGGGTCGCGAGCGCGGCCGCTGCAAATGGGAACCGTGCACCGAATGCGTCTATGCGGCAGGGGAAGCGCGCCGTCTGTGCCGTCAGCAAAGTCCGAGGAGCGAGAGGCGCGCACACACGTTCATCCCTCAGCTAGGAGAACACAGCGCCACTACGAGTGTGAAGCGCGAACGCTCCCTCCTCGAGTTTGTGCTTGAGGAAGGTCATCGCGACGAGGCGTCGGTGAACTGGAAGTCCAACCAGTGTGAAGCACAAACGCTGCGCGTCCTTCGCGTTACTAATCATCATCCTCGGAGGCGGAGAAGGCCTCGGCAATGTTACACTGTCTCCTCGAAGGCGGAGAAGGCCTTTTGGCAGCATTACACTGTCTCCTCGAAGGCGGAGAAGGCCTCGGCAATGTTACGCTGTCTCTGGGTACTGATTGAAATGCGTGTGGCATAACGGATGGGGGTCCTCGCAGTCGCCGCCGCCACCCGGATTCTCCGTCCAGGCATCGGGGGTCGAGGCGATGGCGGTCCTCATGAATTCCTGGGGGATCCGCTCCCAGGTCGATTCGTCGGGCAGCTCGCAGTGGAAAGGGAAACCCGGGGTCCCGGCGCCGCTGCTGACCATGTTCTCCACGTACCACGAACCCTTGCCAACGCCCTTCCAGCACCAGCCGTTGTAGACCGAGATCCAGAGGCGCCCCCTGGTGCCGACGTGGTCGAAGCCCATCTTGTTGATCCTCTTGTACCAATAGACCGCGTGCTCCATGTACGCCGAGGCACCCTTCACGCTGCAATTGTTCGCGGGATCGAGACTGCTAGTATTGAACTTAGCGATCCAGTACATGATTTCCTGGTTCGTCATCTTTGGCAATTTGGCCGTGATGGTGTCCTGCAGATCATCCTGCGACGCCAGGACCATATCCGTTATTGCCATCGCCTCCTCGACCCTCTCTTGCGTCGTCCCCCGCATAGTCGAGACGATGGTGCTGACGACACCAGCGGTCGGGTCCAACACATTGCCCTTGATATCCGAGGGCACGAGCTTTATGGCTTGTGCGCATTCGACCTCGCAGAGCTCCTTCAAGGCATTTGAGAGGATC
>NW_005198952.1:0-1812 GCF_000372725.1 Emiliania huxleyi CCMP1516
CGGCGTGAGGAGGAGGGCGGCGTGAGGAGGAGGGCGCCTCGATGTCCTGGACGATCCGGAGCGGCACGTCGTGCTGCACCTGGACGGCCGAGTCGCTCAGCAGGATCTCGAACGTCAGCGTCGGCGCGCCGCCTCTCTTTTTCGTCAGCTTGACCTGCGCGACAGCCCCGGATAGGGCTCTCGAGGGGGCAGAGGGGAGCGGGCGGAGCCGGCGCGTGCGTGCGCGCGCGGTCCGGGGAGGGCGGACCCACCAATGACTTTGAGTTTGCGTTGGCCGAGCTCGACTTGAGTGCGCGGCTGAGGTTGTCGATCTTGACGAAGAACGAGATCCGGTTGTTTTCGGCGCGCGACTCGATCCGGTAGTCGAGGAAGAGAGAGTGAGTGGAGAGCTCGGCGCAGGCGTGCACACCGCTGTTGCTGCTCGCGGCGACGCCAAACGAGATCGTGTCGGGGGTCATGTGCACCACGCACGTGTCGGAGAGCTTGCCCAGCATCGCCACCAGCTCTGCGAGCGTGGGCAGCGATGAGAGAGGTGGCAGCCTGCGAGGATGTGTTCGGTGGCAGGGCGCGCGGGCGCGACGCACGGGAGAGCTGCTTGGGCGAGCCGATGGTGCCCTTGAACCGCATGTGTTTCCTCGTGATCGGTGGAGAGGCAACACCGAGCGCGGCAAGAATGGCATTTTTTTTGGTAAAATTACAGTGTGAAAAAGAGAGAAAAGAAAGCGCGCGCCGCGCGCGTAAGCGGCGCGCAGCGCCGCCGCAGGCGGGGCGCAGCAGGGGCGCAAAATTAAACGCCATTTTCGGTTCCGCGGTTTTGCCACTAACATCAAAATCCGGTATAAAGCACTCAAGGGGCGCCGCGCTGGGCCCCTGGCGCCTCTCACTCTACGGATGCCAACCAATCGGTTGCATCATGGTGTGAACCCTTCTGAACCCCTTCTGAACCCCTTCTGAACCCCTTCTGAACCCCTTCTGAACCCTTCTGAACCCCTCCCTCACTCCGAAGGCGTGCCATGTACTATCTATGAGCCATTGCGCTTTCGCCGCCGCTTCTCCTTCGCCTCCTTCGCCCGTTCCTCATACAGTCGCACGGCAGTCGGGTCGCCCGCATCGTATAAACGCCGTTCCTCCTCCCGTTTCCTCTTCTTCGTCTCCCTCGCCCGTTCCCGCCAGCCGTCACCCCCCGCCCTTGTTTGTTTCTCTTGGCACCGTGGAGTGCTGGGGGGGGCGACAGGGAGGATATGGCCTTGAGTTATGTGTACGCCAACTCAGGGTGTGTGGCAGCCCGCTGGCTGTGTGTCTTGTGAGCCTGTTTGTGTCTGTGTGTCGCTCGTGCGTGCCGTCATCATCTGTCTAGCGTCCACCCATACCGCGTTGGTGTCCAGTCCGAGCCTGGCTGTTCTTCACCTTTCTACCTACCTACCTACCTGCGGTCTACCAAGTCTACCGGTAGACTGGGGTCGTAGGTTCATTGGTAGACTGCGGTAGACTCGTCTACCAAACGGTCTACCGTCTACCCCAGTCTACCCCAGTCTACCGGTAGACGGTAGACGGGCCACCCCTCAGGGGGCCACATCAGTTTGATATTTGATTGCTAATGACCCCTTACATATGTGGCACTGACAAGTTTTTCGCATAGGTGTCGGGACAACCTTAAATTCTGCAAAGGGGTGTGAACGGAGAGAGCAAACTCCTGGCAGCTCCCACAGCCGAAATGTGCGCCAGCTGCCCGCTCACCTGTGTCACGCCGCCGCGCACGCACCTTGCTATGTGCTCGCGCGAGCTCCCGCCCGAACCTCCAGCTCGGCGTCC
>NW_005198951.1:0-1812 GCF_000372725.1 Emiliania huxleyi CCMP1516
AGCCACGCTGCTTTCAACTTGCTGAGGAACATGGTGGTGGCTTCTTTTGTAGTAATTCAGCCGCAGCAGGCTCGTCCAAATTACAATGGACCTGCGAGCCGCCGTCGCCACCGCCGCCGTCGCCGCCGCCACCTGCGCCTCCTCCGCCCACGCCGCCACCGCCCTCCGCCTCGCCGTTGCCACCACCGCCCTCTCCTCCGCCTACGCCGCCACCGCCCTCCACGCCACCGTCGCCGTCGCCGCCGCCGCCTTTTGCAACCTACTTTCCACACAGCACCTCCGAGGCGCTCGACATCCTTCAGCGAGTGGGCGAGCGAGAGACTTTGGATGTCAGGGTCGACGTAAAGAACATTCTCTCGCAGAAGCTCGACGTCGGTTCTCTCGAAGTTCCTGCAGCCGCCATGCCGATCCACATTGTCGGTGCTAGCGTGAGCGAAGATGCCGACGACGAGAGCGAGGTTGTGGGCAGCATTAGTGTGCCTGCGGGGGCGCATCTCGTGCTCGAGGACCTGGGCACGTTCAACGGTCGACTCAAGGTCGAGGGTGCCCTTTCTCTCCGGAACATTGAGAGCTTTGACAGCGAGCTTGGAGTCGTCGAGCTGACGAATGACGCGGCTCAGGCCGTTGTATGCGTCGGCGTGCAGACTGGGCTCCATCTGGCGAAGGCGACCTCTCGAACGCCAGCAGCAACGTCAACTCGTTTGGCCGCAGCCGCAATTTGCGGAGGCTTTCAGACTGGAGCATTGTATCTTTCGAGCGTTTTGACGAAGGAATGAGCTTTGCGCACGCGTACACCACGCGCAACCCTCTCGGCACTTGGGCTGACGTGCAATGGTGGCGACAAAGGCAACGCCGACCTACGCAGCGGGTCCGTCCTACACTTGGGCTGACCAACCGTCCGATCCAGATCTCAACCCAAGTCGGCTGGGTTCATCAGTTTCCCTTGCCGCAGAATGGCTCCGAGGATGCTGCTGCAAACACCACTGGCGTCGACTGCAGCGAGCATGATAATCAGTACCACAAAGACTGCTACTCTTTGTTTGCCGACGTCGTGCCCATCGATTTAAAATCGAATCTTCTGACGCGACTTGGACTTCAGAACTGAGTTCGCGGCCTGCTCTCGGCTTGAGCCTTCAGGATTCAGCTTTTGCAAAACTGAGGGGCGACGCTTGGCCGTCGACACCGAACGGTTTTCGATACCAAGACAACCTTGAACTCAGTCTGGCGAAATTTGCGGTAGACCCAGCTTTTTTGACTGGCCATGAAGAGAGAGTTGTAGAGAGAGTTGTGGTGCGATGATGATGGATACGTTGGCCGATGAATGTGCGCCCCATGTAACTGTAGCCTGAGCGCGCAGTTGTTCTTGCTTTTCTCCATATACACTCCATAATACATAACCAAGCTGCAGAAACGAGCTTTTAGTGGCTATAAGCATAGGCACTGAGATATGGTGCGCGCGGAGCGCGCTGGTGCTACCTGGACATACGCGCGGAGCGCGCTAGCCGGACACCCGCGCGGAGCGCGCCGGCTAGATACCGCGGAGCAAGAGCAAATCAACACAACCGTTCGAATGCTGACGCCGCAAGTCGCTGCCGCCGGCTGCCAAAGTGCGCCTGGATTGCTCAGCAGCACAAGCATCCACGGAGCCAGCGACGCCGAGCGACATTGCCTTGACTGAGCCGGACCGCGACATGTCGGCGGTCAAACTTGTAAAATAGGTGCCGATAGCCGCAGGTAGCTCCGGCGGACGCGAGAGCACGGCCTGACGATCAAGCACGAGAGCGACGAACGGAGGCGCAGATAACTGGCGGG
>NW_005198950.1:0-2337 GCF_000372725.1 Emiliania huxleyi CCMP1516
AGTGGAGAGGGATGCGCCGGAGAGGCCGCGCGTGCACCCGCGGTACGCCCCGGCCAAAGCCGCCGGGGAGGAGGCGGCGGCGGGCGAGGCGGCGGCGGATGACACCGCGCAAGCCTTTGCGGCGCGGCACGGCCTGAGCGCGGCCGCTCTGACGGAGCTTGAGGAGCTGCTCGGGTCGCGGTGCAAGGAGCCGCCCTCGCCTACGTGGCCGAGCTGGCCTTAGACATTCGGCCTGTCGGGGGCCATGCGAGCGAGCCCAAGACCGCATCACTAGCTGCGTGCGGCGACGCGTACTGTTTTCGCATTGACCATCGTGCAGTGACAAGTGTGTGTAAGTGTAACGGCTCTGTCCGTCATGTTACTGTATCAGTTCCCTCCCCAGGTCAGACGGACGCGTGGGGACGGTCCGTACTGGACGGCTGCCAGCGCTTACTGCTATAAGGCTTACTCTGCCAAAAAACTCTGAACAGGGGTGTATTCAGTATTTTCTTATCGCGGCATATGTCGGGGCGCGGCAAAAGGTAAGGCGAGGTAAGCGTGCACACTGGGGCCCTGCGGTCACGTGGCTTCGTCCTCAGCAGTATCAAGACTGCTCTATTCACACCCTTTTTGGTTTGAAGCCACTTGGTGGGGATGCTTGTTTACACCCAACCGACGAGTCGCTGTGGGCCCTCTGTTTTCGCTCTGACCTGAGCCGGAGCCAGCACGCGGCAGGACAAGGGGCTTTACTGAACCCGATGTTGATGGTCCGGTTCTAACAGGGCTTGACACCTGGGGCGAGCGGTCGTCGCAACTTCCTGGGTTCGAGTGCAAACGCCTCTCGCTGTGCGTATGGGCAAATTTGCGCGCAACGGGCTGGTGAAGCGTCGAAATGGGCCACTTCGATCATGAACCGCTCGCGCACATGGAGGTACAAGGCCTCGTCCGTTTGATCGATGCAGCCGCCAAAGGGCACTCCTTGAGCTAGTCCTTGCGTAAATTTATCGAACAACGTTTTCGTCACGTTCGTCGGCCGCGAATTCAAAAACTCGACAGGCAAGCAAGGCGTGCCGAACTTGAGGTGGAAGAGGCAAACCGAGAGGGGGTAGGCGTCGGAGAGGCCGACGAAAGCGAAGCCACGGAGGCGCGAGAGTGCGAGGGTGAGGTTGGGCCTCGGGGGATGACAGAGACCGAAGCGACTTGGCACTGTGCAGTGCAGGCCATGCTCACCCCCCTGCAGCTGAAGTGTCATGCCAGCCTTGGCACGTCGTGCGTAGCTTGTAGAGCTCACGCGGCTCTTCGCGAAATAAGACCACGACGAGAAGAGGCGAGCCGAAGGTTCACGAAAGAGGCCGAAGAACGCGCCGCTCCAGCGATTGTAATCTACTTGCGTGAGCCCCTCTTGGCCACCGATGTTACCAGCGACGCCGCCGTGATTCCAGAATTGTCGAGCTGTGAAATATGACTGCCATCTACGATAGAACGACACGGCGGATACGAATTTGCAAGCCTCCTCTTCACAATTTGGAACGTGTGCATCTGGTGGTAGCCAGCTGTTGGCATAGTGTGCCACCACAGTCCCAAATGACGTGCCGCACTTGGGACAGTGGAACCACGCTACGCGGTGAACAACTGGAGCCGTTCGACTTTTGCTCGAGACGTTAATGGCCGTCGCCCGCACGGGCTGCTCCTTATCCCCATCCCTGAGAAAGTGTCCATATGAATGTAGACGCGCCTCCTCTTCTGCCTCCTGCTCTTGAGCGGGGAGAGCGAACGCCTTTCCCGCCCACACGGCAGACGCCGCTTGGCGCCCCTCCGTCTTGAAGCTCACCTCAGGTGAGGTGTCGCCGATCTTGGTCGCGCCGGAAGTCTCGACAAAGGAGGCGTAGGCGCCGCTGAGCTTGGAGGTCGTCGGGTCGGACGTAAGAGCGGTGAGAGCGGGTCCGCCCAGCGCGGCCTGGAGTGAATCCCGTCAAAGTTTTTGAGTAGGAAGGGCCCCGGCGCGTCCTTGCCCGCCAAAAAAGCCAATTTTGTGGGCCAGGCTTGCGGGCGGCCTTCTCTCGAGGTCTCGAGATACACAGAGCGGCCAAATTGAGCGAGGGAGCTTTTCTTGTGAAATTCTTCTCATGAAAGAAAGAAAGAAAAAACAGACAACCCAAGGGAGGGATGGGAGGACGGCACGCCGCCACCACACAGGGATTGAAATTCTTCTCATTGCAGTGGCGAACCCGAGTTGAATTCTTTTTATTGCGCTCGCGCCGGTTAGATCTAGTGCCCCCGGAGGTAGATCTCAACGACAGACCATCGCTGGAGTGCCGGCACTTCACTCGTGCATATATGCCGCGCAGCAAGCCCGCT
>NW_005198950.1:3062-33611 GCF_000372725.1 Emiliania huxleyi CCMP1516
GGGAGGCGCGGAAGAAGGGGGGGCCGAACCCAGCGTTGGTCGGTTCAACTGTTGGGTTGGGGGATGGACCAGCCCCGGCAGTGGAGGGGGGAGTTTCCCGCCGGGGCCGGGTTCGGGTAGAGGCGGGCGCGGAAAAGGGCGCTAGAGGGAGGGCAAAGTAGGGTCCCCCCGTGGTACCCGGGCGCGTTCGAGGCTAACGAACCCACCTTGGAGGGGGCAAAAGGGTGCTCAATCCGGGGATCGGCGGGCTTGGGCCCGTCATTGTTAGGTATAGGCGTATAGCTGCGGTTACGGTGATAAGATACACACATTCACAGACCTTTTGTTATCGGCGGCGAGGTGTGTCAGCTTTCACACCGTCCCTGCGTCTCGCCCGACGCCCCCCTCAACAAGCGTCCCACACAGCTTTTATCGTTCTATGTGCTGCTGCTGGGCCTGGGGCCAGCGTGATACAACCACGGCTGTGCGCCCATGGGCCGACGCGCCGCCAGCCGCTCCTCGTGTCCCGCCATGCGTCCCGCGCTCCCCCTTCCGCGCAAATCACCTGCAAATCACGCCCTCGATCAATCTCACCGCCCCGGCGCCCACGCCTCGACCAGCTTGGGCAGCAGCTGGTTCGATAGGTCCTCTCCGTGGCCGAGGCCGCCCCGTGGCCGCCCGTGCCCCACGTAAACACGGCGCCGCCAGCGGTGAGGGCGAGGCTGTGGTGTTGGCTCCAGCCGAGACAGCGACGACGCGCTGGCCAGCCATCAGTTCGTGAGTTCTGTGTCCCCGTCCCTGTGCTCCACCTCCTTCTCCCGTGTCAGTCCCTGAGAACCCCATTATGTAGCGCCACCTCGTGAGCTGTCCTGTGAGCTGCGTGCTGTGTGTCCAGCAGTCCGGACCCGGTGCTAAGGCCGGTGACAGTGTGCCTCGTGTCGGCTCCCGAGCCAATCGTGTGCAGCGTGTGTGTGCGTGTGGGCCCGTCCTCCATGCTTGGAGGTGTGTAAGACTGACTGACTGACTGACCTGGGGGGGGGGGGGGGAGCGGGGCCCGGGCGGGGGGGCGGAATTCTCCTGTCGCGGGCTGGAGGCTTGGTCTGTTGTCAGCGGGTGGGGGTGGGGGTGGGGGGGGGGGTCCGTCTAACAACGAACCTAAAACGGGCTGGAACTTGACCAACCAAAGCCTCCTTGACACGTTGCCAAGACGGAGGAAGGACGCACGAGTTCCAGCTAGCGAATCAGGCAACATGAGCGGCTACACCTCGAGCTTCGTGGCGTCGGTGGGTTCGGGCAGATCCTCAAGCAGCAGCGCAAACACCCGCCGAAATCGACCACAGCGGTGCTCCGCCTGCGGCAACCTCGGCCACAAGAGCCGAACCTGCCCCGGCGCGGCCCGGAGGCTAACGCCATCGGCCGTACAGGAAGGGGTGCTGCAGCAGCCTTCTCAGGCTTCGGAGGAGGCGGCGCTCCTGCTAGCGCTTGCCGCCGCGCCCGTGCTGCTGCCCGCCGCAGCCGACTCCGCAGCGCTCCCCGCCTGCAGCAAGCGGGCTCTCGCAGAAGCTGGCACAGCGGCCAAGGCGATGCGTTGGTCTGTCGAGGCTTCGCCGCGGAGCTCGTCGGAGGAGGAAACGCCGCCTGCGTCGCCGCCTCGATTCGCCCCGCCGCCCGCCAGCACAAAAACGCCGCCTCCTACCACCGTGTTTATTGCCCACGAGCAAGCAATCGCGGTCCCGTCCGCCTTCGCGTTCGCATACAGCATCTGAGAGAGCGAGCCACTCATTCTCCGGTGCAGCTCAACGCGCGTGCGTGTGTGGGATGGGACAGCAACCGCATGCGGAGCACCTGCACTGTTGAATGGCGGGGAGCGTGTGGTGCTTATGGAGTGCGCGACTAGGGGCTGCAAGGACGAGCCCAGCCAATGCGCAGGCATACGACTCTATCTTGACTGTATATTTAATATCATGTCTTTCTTGTGTTTGATATCGGGATGCCATGACCCCACGCCCAGTGCGAGTTCCTCCTTCTTCCCCACGCCAGTGGCGGGCCGCACATCCGCCCACGCACCGCGCGGGAGAACGACGTTTGGGGTTGCTGGCCGACGGAGAACACACGGTACACGCCGACGCGCCGCGACACGGCGTGGGGGTACTCTAGCTTGCCGTATACCATCTTCGCACTTCGGTGCGATGGCCAGCAAAAGATTCGTCATCTACGCATAAACATCTATTGGAGAGCACGGCAAGACAAAGCATGCGGGAAACGTCACACAATCACTCTACCGACTAATCGAATGTCCTAGCTAGGTACAACCTGGCTAACGCTCAGCGCCCGCCTGCAGAAGATGGCGGTGCAGGCCGCTGCCCGGTCTCAGGCCTGTGACGGCGCCATTGAGCTTGCCCGGCACCTGTGGCCTGCTACTGCGCGCGCGTTGCGAGCTGCGACTCGATACTTGCGCACTGTTGCCCGCGAACTTTGCTTTTAGCGCAGAGACGCCGCCTGCCGCCGAGTCTGGAGCCGACATCGTCGAACGGCCGAAAGAGGAGGACCGGGGCACTGGCTTGAGCGCCGCGACGGCACCCACACCAGCGGATGCGCCTGCTGACACCCTCGACTGCCACCGACCGGCCGACGACCACGACGCCCGCGTCGGGATCTGTTCCGGCGTGAGCGGCGACGCGCCGGCCTCAGCAAAGCTGGCGCGCAGCGCGGCGACACTCGGGCGGGGCGCGTCGTCCTCGCCCTCCGCCATAGCCGCAATAGCCGCCTCAGCCGCCTCGTCATCCGCGTCGTCCGCCACGACGGCCTCGGCCGCTGCGAAAGCTTCCGCCGCCACCTTCTCCACCGCCGCCGCCACCTTCTCGGCCGCCGCCGTCCTCTCCACCTCTGCTGCCTGCGCAGCTGCTTTCTCCGCCGCCACCTTCTCCGCCGCCGCTCTCTCCACCTCTGCTGCATCCGCAGCTGCCTTCTCCGCCGCCACCTTCTCCACCGCCGCCCTCTCCGCCGCCGCCTTCTCCGCCGCCGCCCTCTCCGCCGCCGCCTTCTCCGCCGCCGCCCTCTCCGCCGCCGCCTTCTCCGCCGCCGCCCTCTCCGCCGCCGCCTTCTCCGCCGCCGCCCTCTCCGCCGCCGCCTTCTCCACCGCCGCCCTCTCCGCCGCCGCCTTCTCCGCCGCCCGCCTTCTCCGCCGCCGCCTTCTCCGCCGCCCTCTTCTGCTTTGCGACCGTCTTGATGGCGTCAAGGCCGTTCCTCAGCGCCTTGAGATACACGAGCTGCTGCCGCTCTCGCACCATACGCTCGATCGCCGCCCTTTCCGCTGCCTCCCGCTCAGCCGCCATCTCTGCGGCCATCTCCGCCGCCGCCCGCTGTGCCTCCTTGGCGCCAGCTGACTTGGCCCGGGCCCGCCTTGCCGCGTCCACAGCCGCCGCAATCTTTGCGTCCTGCTCCGCTGCATTTGCCGCCGCCTCGGCCCCCTCGACCGCCTCGGCTTGCTCGGCGTCCTGCCTGCTGCCCCGCAGAGATTTTCTGCCCTTGGATGTCCTCCGCGCGCGCGCGGAGTCGCAGCCGCGCACCACGCGGGCGGCCCGCTCCTTGCGCGCTGGCGCTGCTGGGCTCACCGCTCGCTCCTCCTCGGCCGAGGAGCACGGGCCGAGGTCCCAAAGCCAGCTTGGGTGGCGGCGTGGGCCGCTCGGGTGGGTGCGGGGCCGGCTAAACTCGCTCAGCGACTCGCGTTTGTGCTCGACGAGCTCGACGATACCCGCGGAAGGCATGGGCGCGATGAGGAGGTCGGGCTCAAAGCGATGCGAGGCCGGGCTCGCTGAGCCGCTCGCCGTCGCGTGGGTGCTGCTAGCGCCTGCCGACATTGTATGTGTGCGTCCGTCCGTCTCTCGTCTCTGATTTGCGGCCGACTTGGTCCTTGCCGACGTGGCGGGGGAGGGAGGGGGGGTACGGGTGAGAATAGTACAAAGCTTTTGCCATATCGCTGGTCGGGCTACACACACACACACTACAAACACACAAGCTTCTCCCTTCCTATGTCTAGATGAGACCCAAAGCCGGACGTCATCGCTCCGCGCCGAGCAGGGGATTTACGAGGCAAGCGCGGCACCTCACGCGCCGCGCAGCTTCACAGCTCGTCCTTCTTGAGGGCAGGCGCCATGCTGTCGTAGCACGCGAAGGCGGGAGGGCACCAGCCGCGCCCGCGGAACTCCTAAGGCAAGGGGAGGGGGGCCCACGCTTCTTGAGTGCGGAGCGAAGGTGGGCTCCTCTCACGCAGCTGCTCTCGCGTCTCCACGTCCGGTGCTGTCTCCGCACACGGCATTTGGAGTGTCAGGTGTGTGCGTGCGCGTGCGTGTGTGCGTGCGTGCGCGTGCGTGCGTGCGTGCGTGCGTGCGTGTGTGTGTGTGTGTGTGTGTGTGTGTGTGTGTGTGTGTGTGTGTGTGTGTGTGTGTGTGTGTGTGTGTGTGTGTGTGTGTGTGTGTGTGTGTGTGTGTGTGTGTGTGTGTGTGTGTGTGTGTGTGTGTGTGTGTGTGTGTGTGTGAGTGTGAGTGCATCTCGCTCGCCTCGAGGCCGGGCGGGTAGGCTGTGAAGTCGCCGAAGTCGCGGTCGTGCCTAGGAGCGAGATCTCATTCTTCACGAGTCCAGTCTTCACCCACCCGTCGCCAGAGTCGCGCCGGGCGCGTGTAGCTCAGGCAGCGCTTGTCGGGCGGGGCCGCCTCGCGCAAGTACGGCTGCCGGTTGACGTAGCCTGGCGAGGCGCGGTACCTGGGCGGGGGGGGGAGGAGACCATCCGAGATCACCCCGAGATCACCCGAGATTGCCCGCGCACGGCCTGGCGCGGCGCGGCGCCTCGCATTCTGGTTCCAGACGATGAGGTTGTTGCGCTCGCCACTGGCGATGTCGTCGGCGCCGTGCCGCCGCGAGCCGAGGTGGAGAAGCGCGCGGCCTGTTGATGACGAAACTTGCGATTCATGGCTCAACCGTCGAGGGGAGTCGAGCTGAGGCGGACATGCGCGAGGCCTCGCTCGTGTGAGTACGAGGCGTAGAACTGGCGGTGCGAAGGCGAGCGAGAGTCGCCGCACACGGTCAGCGCGGCGCCTGCGTCATGGGACCACGAGCAGGGCTGGGGTGCGGCCCACAGCCGTGTACTCCGAGCACCGCGTGGGTGGGAGGGGCACTGAGGCGGAGGATCACGGTGGAAGACGGCCGAACACAGCGGGTCGGGTGTCGTCTCGAGTGCTCGTCGGGACACACAGCCGTCTCCGTCTTCCGCATCTGGTTTGCGGCGCCGCGGAAGTCCTTGCCGAGGCAGACGTTGACTGTGACGTCGGAGTCATCCGTGTGCATGTCCAGGCCGAGGTCCTGCCCCGCCTTGTACTTGACCATGAAGGAGTGGTGCGACGTGAACCCGCCCTCCGCCTGCTCCAGAGGGAACCCTCGGGTAAACTCGGGCGACCTCGGGAAATCAGCCTGCCCCAGCAGGGCACAGGGGCAGGCCGGTAGGGAAAGAGGCACACGGTTTGCCGCTTCATGCCGCAGCCGCTCTCGTGCGTGGCGCCACTCATGGCGTTGACTCATGCCCGACAGAGCCCAGCTGCCGGGATCGGTCTCGGATCGGTCTCGGATCGATCTCGACTACATCTCGCGGCGCGCCTGCTCGGGGTACAGAAGCGCGGCCAGGGGGTGCAGCACCGCCGCTTGCAGCCGGTCGATCGCAGGCCGCATCCCGATGGCGTTGACGATGATGCCATAATTGTTCATCGAGTTTGGCCGCTCGATGGGCAGCCCGGAGGCATAGTACCCGTCCAGCTCGTCCAGCAGCAAGTCGCAGAACGCGCACCCTCCTTCTGCGTCGAGAAAGAGCGGGAGTGAGTAGACGCCGGAGCTGTCGCCTCCGCCGGCCTCCTCTCGCAGCAGATCGAGCAGCGCGCTCGCATTGGAGGAGCGGATCGCGTGAAGCAGCGGCGGGTGCACCCACTCCGTCCAGTCCTCAAACAGATTCGCGTGGCGGCGCAGAGGCTTGTACTGCATGGCGAGGCTCGTGCGACGCGCCTCGCCGGCGCCCACAGCGAACAAGCCGACGAGAGCCCTGACCAGGGCCGCGGCCATCACCACGCCAACTATGAAGTGCTTTGCTGTGATGTTGTTATTGTTTGCTGGCAGCGCCGCGTGGGCTTGTGGAGCGTCGGCACCGCTCGCTGCAGACAAGTCTACGGAATCAAGAAATCTTCCCCAGAGGACGAGAGAGAGAGAGAGAGAGAGAGAGAGAGAGAGAGAGAGAGAGAGAGAGAGAGAGAGAGAGAGAGAACCGCCAATGGCCGTTATCCGTTAGTGCGGACGTCGCCGCGGCTCGCCTCTGCCGCGGCGGCTGCTGCGCGCACGCGGCGGCGCCGCGCTCTCGCGAGACGGCTGGCGACGCGGCTCGCCGCCGACGTACGCTGCGCTCGTGCGACGGTCCGCAGCGTGGCGTGCGCGGCGCTGCGCGCCGCTCTGCGAGCGCTTCTACGCCTGCACTGCCTGTCTCTGTTCCTGCTGGTGGTGGTGGTGGTGCTGCTGCTGGTGCAGATGCTGCTGCTGGCGCGGCGCGGCTCTGCGACAGGGCTCGACGCGCGCGTCGCGAGCGTCTGACGCGGCGGGCGGCGTCGGGCAGGTGCGCTTCTCTCCCTGGTGGTGGTGGTGGTGGTGCTGCTGGTGCTGCTGGTGCAGATGCTGCTGCTGGTGCGGCTCGGCTCTCCGACTCGACTCGGTGCGCGCGTCGCGGCTATCTGACGCGGCGGGCGGCGTCGCGGGCGGCAGCGATGGCGGCTCGACGGTGGAGGTGGAGGCTGGCGGCTGGAGGCTGTGTGGTGGACCTTTGACTAACTCTCACCCGCCGCCGCTCCGACGGTGAAGCGGCGGGGATCGCCAGCGGATCGACGACTAGTTCGTGCTCGGACTGCCTCGCAGTCACCCCGTCGTTGAGGCTGGCCATCGCCTGTCTCCGACCCCGGTGTTTTGACACCCAACACTCTTCCTTAGCTCCTGAGGGGCGCGTGGTTCTAACCACGTAGTATGACTACAACCCACCACAGACACCCTCCCCCACTCCTCACGTGTGTTCACACCCTCACCCTCTCCTCTCTCCTCTCTCTCTCTCTCTCCTCTCTCTCCTCTTGTCTGTGCTGTCTGCCTGACTCAGGCACTCAATCTGCCGATGCGTGATTGTGTGTGGGCTGCTCCGAGGGGGCCCTCTGTGCGATCCGACGGGTAGGGGGGCTGTGCCCGGGCGGTGTCCGGTGTGGAGTCCCCTTCTGATCCCGCCTGGGATGTTGGGTGTGAGGTTGTGGCGGCTTCGATCCCAAGGGGGGGAGCTGATCCCACTCAATAACCAACTCTCAGGGGCAGTAGGTGGGCGAGCTTCAGGCACGCTCATCTCGATCGTCAAGACGTCGCTACGCGCGGTCTTCCGCGGGGGGAGCTGCGTCGACGGGTGCGGGACCGCGGCGCAGCCAGTGCCGCGGCGAGGCCTCCGGCTGTTTGCGGCGGGCGGCTTGCTGCTCGCTGCGATTGCGAAAAACTCGTCTCGCCACACGCCAAGGGCTTATGCTCTGGCGAGACGTGAGGCGCATGCGCCCAGGAGGGGAGGGGGCATGCGTAACGACGCTGCTAGAGATGCCTTTCGGGGCCCAGAGATAAAACTTCTGTGATGCCATGCGTGACCTAGTAGTGTCCCCAGCTATGGGCGTGTCCACGTTGGAGCCAGGTGTGGTGTGGGCGCGAGAATAGCTCCGCCGTTCATGGAGGCAACCGATGCGAGTCGACTGGTGTGTGTCGTCGTGGTTTCGTATCAAGAATTCTCTCTCTCTCTCCTGTCGAGGACCTCGAGGTGAATGTGACGGCGTGCCGTTCTCCCATCCCTCCCTTGGGTTGTCTGTTTTCTTTCTTTCTTTTTCGAGGTGGATATCCTTTGGCCGCGTTGGGTAGCGAGGATTGGTGTGACGCGATCCACGCAGGCGTGTTTTCTGACGGCCGACCGTCAGTGCACGGAGTTGCCCCTTCTCCGACTGCCCCGGCTAGTTCACGAGTTTCGCGGGAGGGAGTGACCCCATGCGTCAAACCCGAGACCTAGCGCGGGTGGGTTGGAGGGGGCTCGCCCCGTTCCTCCCCATCGGGCCGCATAAGCGGCCACGCCTCGCAGATTCGTTTTCGCGCCTGGGTCAGGCGCGCGGGGCATCCCCCGGGTCGCTCGACCAGCGATCCGATGCCCATGCCGTGCGGGGCTCCTGCCCTTTAGCAGAGAGCGGGGTCCAAACTCGACCCAGCGCCAGCCCGAGGCCTGCGGGGAAAAGGCGAGGCTAAGGCTGGTGCACGGCATGCGGACGGGACAGACCCGAGGTATAGAGCACGGGAGGCGATGGAGGGCCAGCCTAGAGGCAGAGGCGCGGCAGGACGGGTGGGACGAGGAGGGAGGAGGAGCGTGTGCCGATGGGGCTGAAGGTTGCTGGCATCCTGGATGTTGCAGGACAATAGCTAACACTAGGCACGTCCTATGCGCCGAGTGCGAGGCGGTGAAGGGAGAGAGGAGGGAGCACTACCGGGCGATGAGGAAAGGCGCGGCGGACGTGCTCAAGGCGCTACGATGGACGCCACCGAAGTCAAGGAGGCGGACACTCGCCCACACCGCAGAGTGCGAAGCCCAGGCGCTCGCTGTACGCGCCATTGCTGGGGCGACGAAGAGGTGCGCAGGAAGAAGGGAGAGCGACGAGGAATGGGAGGCGATGGAGCAACTGCTAGCTGGACGACTACCTGAGCCGAGTGTGATGGACCAGGACCCGCCAGAAGACATCATGAGGGAGTATGACACACGGGTGGTGACTTCACTCAAGGCACTGCAGCAGACGGCGGCATCAATAATCAAAGTACGGGAAGGGAAGAGGAAGGGACTCGAGGCGGAGAGGAAGGAACGAGTAGCCGCGGAAACAGAACGCCTGAGAGAGGGACAGAAGGAAAGGAAGGAGAGGATACGAGAAATGGAGTGGGCGGCGAATGCGTGTATTTGCTGGCGACGGAGGCGACATCGACAACGTGATGCCGAGGAGAAGGAAAGGGAAGAGGCAGAGAGACGCCTCGAAGCGGGGAGAGGCAGAACGACGAGAGCGATGGGGATGACACTCAAAACGACCCACTGCGAGCTCGAAGGCGAAGGCCAGCGCAGGAAACGCGGTGATAGGAACGACGATGCGGCGAGCGCCGGAGGGAAGCGACGACAGCGAGGGGACGAGGACGGCGAGCAGAGAGGAGAACAGACGGCGAGCGGCGCACGCGAGGGCGACCACGCAGGAGAAAACAGACGGGACGAGGGGAAGGAAACGCGGCCCGCCAGGAAGCGAAGGCAGACGGCAAGATACGTCGCCGGACCAGCGACAGGAAGCGCAGGAAAACAAAAAGAACAAGACCAGGAGCATGGAGACGAGGGAAGGCGCGAGGCGCTCCGCCGACAAGCAGCAGAGGCGGCGGCGAAAGTAACGACGGCCATGCTAACGACGGGCGGCACGGTGGAAGGGGCGAAGGTAGGCCCCTCTAGCATAGCGGAAGGGGAACTCGGCCTACTGGCGACGAGGAGGCTAGAGAAATTTGAGGTGTGTAGCATCTACACTGGGGAGATCTTCCGGACAGGAACGGCGCAGCCACCAGAGACAGTACCAGACGAACTATCACGACACACGGCAGCAGGGGGGACGCAGCTGGATGGAAGTGACGACGAGGGCGGGGACGACTTTGAGGTGCGTGAGCTAATCCTGAGCAACAATAAGCGACTGTACCACGGAGCACAGAGCGCAGCAGACAGGACGGCGGCGACGGCGGACATGGCAGAGACGAGTGTGAAACAAAGGGCGGCGGGCATGGAGGGCGGTAGCGACGGGGATGGAGACGGTGACGGTGGCGAGGGAGAGGAAGGGGGTCCATTAACACCAGACAGCGAGAGGGGCAGGGAGGAAAGGGGGAGAGAGGAAGCCAACGCGACGTGCGCAGAGGATGAGGATATAAACTGGGACGACGCAGCGGAGGGGATAGGCGAGGGAATCGAGGGACCGGAGGGCTTTCGCGACAGCGACGATGACGACGAAGAAAGGGGAGGGGACGGAGGGGCGACACGCAGGAGGAGCGAAATCGCTAACGGCCCGAGCAGAGAGGGCGACGGCGGGGCACGAGGGAACAACGGAGACGCTACCGATGACGCGAACCGAGGCACGGACGCCGGCGGGGACGGGGAGGGCGACAGCGACGTCGAGGTTGACGCAACCGTATCGAGAGCGCCACCCAAAAAGGGGCGGACAGCCATGGAGGTCACCGAATGGAGGGCGAACGGCACGATGCGAAAAGGCAGGGCGAGGCGGATGGAGAAAGAAGTGCCGAGAAGGCCATGGTGGAGGGGAGGGACGGGAGGACGAAAGAAGGGCGAGGAGGACGAGCGGCCCGCACAGACCGCGAGCAGACAGCGCCTGCTGGCCACCTCGAGACATTCGCAAAGAACGCTAGCTACATGGGAGGGCTTTGTGAAGGATGGATTGAAAAACATTCGAACAAAGAAGAGGCGACGGGAGGAACCGGCGGAGGATGCAGTGACGTGACACACACACACACACACACACACACACACACACACACACACACACACACACACACACACACACACACACCGCTCACCCACGCGCACTGGGCCTTGCACTTTGAATGCCGTGGGGCTCCTGTCGTCAGACGTGGAGACGCGAGGGTTGCCCCCCCTTGCCCCACACCACCTCGTGTGTGTGGAGAAGTTTACCACAAACCCAAGTAGACGGCCGACAGCAAGTGGCCTGACCCGGCGAAAAGTCAGACACACGAGCAAGGGGGGACAAGCGTAAAAAGGGACGGAAGTCGAGAGCGCTCGCAAAGAGGACGCGGCGGCGGCCAATGGCCACATCATCAGCATCACCGCCCGCACCACCGCCCTCTCCCGCCGTCCCGCCGCCTTTGGTTACCCGCGACGGCGCCGCTATGCCGCTCGGCGGCGATCGACTGCAGAATGACACGCCGCCCATGCTGATCGGTCCGCCGCCTCTGGCTACCCGCGATGGCTCCGCGTTGTAATCAAGTCGATGCAAGTCAAGGCTCGCGAGCAAGCCCCCCACTTGTGCTCAGGTTCTGCCTTCTGAATGCACTCTCCCTTCCCCGCGCTTTCGCAGGTCCATCCCACATGGGCCCCGCGGGGGAGGCGCCGGCGGTGGTGACAGAGGCGCAGGGCTGGCGGCTGCACCTCTCGAGTCGCAGCAGCACCGGCTACGCAGGCGTGCGCAAGCAGGAGCAGGCGTCGGGCTCGCGCGGCTGCCGACTTCCCTGGGCGTCGGGCCGCTTCGCGGCGTACCACACGGTGGACGGACGACGGGTCTACATCGGCTCTTCGACTCGGCGGTGGAGGCGGCGTTGGCACGCGCGGGCGGAGGGGTCGGTGGACGGACAGGTCGCCGCCCGCCGGGCGCGAGGTGCGCTAGACTGGGAGACCACCTCACTATGGGGCCTGGACCCAGTTCTCATGATTGTACATGACTAGCGATGTGTTATAGTTCCTCTTGTGTAAGTAAGACGCGATCCCGCCCAAGGGGCGTCTACTTGGGTTTGTCCGCGACACATCGCGGGAGATACATGCCCAAGTCTCGCGGCACGGGGAAACCCGCAAATCCATCCCCGCCGGGGCGTAAATCGGTCCGGGGCAGCCCTCGTTACCTTACCTTACCTTACGTGGAGTCGCGAGGGCTGCCCGGCTCTTGCCCCAGCCACAAGATGTAGATGTGGGTGTAGATGTGTGGAGACGCTCACCGTACCGCACCGTACCTCAGGCGGCCGACCTACTCGCCGCGAGGGAGGCGAAGGTCGGGGTCGCGCGGAGGGCGTCCCTGTCGGGCCGGCAGCTGGCGAGTGCAGCGGCTGAGCTGCAGGGCACGGCCCGTGCATGCGCTTCGCATGATGCATACCCACGCGGGAGCCATGGCGGCGGTTGTCCATGACCGGACAGTGAGGTACGTACGCCGACACTCGTCTACACGCGTTCATGATTGTCCGCCCCAATGTCTGTCTGCAGCATGAAACAGTACGCGTCTCTGTGTGTCGTGTGTGATCCGGATCTGTGAGGGTCCGCCCGCAGGCGCATTTTGTATACCGATCTGTGTGTCGTGTGTGTCTATCTGATTGCCGCGGAGCCCCCGCGCAACGTAAATCCGCGCTTCGACTCTGGAGACGACCCAACCCGCAACCGCGAACCGGCGCCAGGGGTCGCCGTAGAGCCGTATCGGAGAGATTTGAGTTTTTACTTTATATTCACGCCGCCACACACGCTGAGCTCCCCTCCACGACGTGCTGCGCACCACACTCGACTGCCCCAGCCGCTCTGGCCATTTTCACCAACTCACACCAACTACAGTACCAGGGGTATCAAAAGACAAGCAGCTCTACGTACTCCGTTACTACTTCTGCTGGGTCTCTCGGCTATTGGGGAGCGCCCGGCAGGAAAGAGCGAACACACTCATGGGGAAAGCAAGGGGGGAAGCAACGGCATCACTGCTCGCCGTCGCCAGCGGCTGCCGTATCCTCCAGCACGATCACCGCGATCTCGTCGCCGTCCTTCATGCAGCCGCTGCCGTCCCACTACGAGGAGGGCGGGGGCGGGATCGCTCATGCGGGGCCCCAAAAAGGCGCTGAAATGGCGGGCAGCAGTACGGACCTGGCAGGGCATGCGGCGCCCGTCGAGCATCTCGCCCTTGTGGAAGAAGCGTGCCGCGGAGAGGCGGACCCCGCGGCTCTTGCAGAAGGCCGCCATCAGCCTCGACAGCTCGTGTGTCATGCTCATCTGTGGAGGGGCACGTCGAGAGCAGGTTGAGAGGGACTGGGAATCAGGGAAGGTGGGAGTAGGCCACACTCTATAGCACGCCTTGAAGTGGGTCTCGCTCCCGTCCTGCGTGACCGCCTTGAGGTGGATCGGTGGCCCCTTCTGCCCAAACTCGCGATGGAGCCATTCCATCTTCCACCCGGGGACCTCGCGCTCCTGTCTTTCACGCTCTCGCTGCCGCTCGGCCCGCCGGGCCGCCTCTTCGGGGGTCGGCGGGGTCGGCGGGCGGTTCAGCCGCTCCTCCCGCGCCGCCGCCTCCTCCGCCTCGCGGACCTTCGCCCGCCGCTGCCACTCCTCGTCGTTGTCGCGCACGTTGCAGCGCGTGATGCTCTTCGAGTCGCCGGCGCCGTCGAGCAGGTCGTCGTACGAGAGGCGGGCGCCAAAGCCGTCGAGGTCGACGGCGAGCGCCGCGAGGCTGCTGCGGTCGGACGCGAGCAGCAGCTCCTCCACGTCGTGCCGGATGGAGGGGTGGCACTCGCACGTGCCGTCGGAGCAGTCCTCCGGGTACGTCTTGAAGTACCGGCTGTTGCAGGGCTCGACGAAGTGGTTGAGATTGAGCTCGTACTGCTTGTCGAGGAAGTCCTCGGGGCACTTGGCGCAGACCTCGACTCTGTCCTCCGCTCGGTCGGTGCTGCGGAAGTCGGACGGGAGCTCCGGGTCGAGGAAGTCGGACGAGCCGAAGGAGCGGGTGAGCGCGACGAGGTCGTCGGCCGTCACGCCCCAGTCCTTGTTGTGCCCCACAAACGTCTCGTAGCTGCGCGTGTCCGTGAACGAGTCGTGCCCGTTGATGGAGACGTGATACGGCATATGGTAGTCGTAATAGACGTCGCCGTTGCCGCGCTCTCGCCGCACCGGCTCTGGCGGCGGATGGCGCATGTGGAACTCGGCCTTGCCGATCGCGTTGAGCCGCTTGAAGTCGGAGATGCGCTGCAGCCGGACGAGAGAGTTGAGGTAGTGCGTCCACGCGTTGTGCATGCCCTCGAAGAGCGCGCGGGGCGTGTACTTCTCGTCATACATCGGGTTGTAGCTCTGTCCCTCGACCCTCTCCGGCACCGGGAACTCCTCGCAGATCTCCTTGCAGAAGTCGTACACGGACTCTCCCCAGCCCGACATCTCGGCCAGCACGGCCACGAGCGCCCCCACCATCGAGGCGTCGATGCCACACACGCGTGCCGTCTCCTCGCAGAGCGAAGTCGGCGGGCGGAGGAGGCAGTCGCCCGAGAGGATGCGCCAGCTGACGCCGAAGATGGTCGCCGCCTCGGTGGCGCCGGGGAGGAGGACGGCAAGGTTTGCCGTCCAATTCATGTCGCAGATGCAGTCGTGCGTGCAGCACGCCTTGCCCATCGTCGACTGGATCTCGTACGTGAAGGTGAAGATGACGGGGCCATCGGCCGACTCGATGGAGTACACGTGGCACTCCTGGCCGAATTTCTTGCAGTGGTGCATGGCGCAGCCCAGCGGCACGATCCGCGAGAGGAAGGGCGGCACGGCGTCGAGCCCGGGGATGCGGAGTGCGAGCGCCCGCGCCACCGCGTCCTGGTAGCGCTGCCTCGACTCGGCCATGAACTCTCGGCGGCGGAGCGGGTAGAGGTAGTTGATGGTCGGCTCGTGGTCGAACTTGAAGCCAGTCGGCTCCGTGCGCCAGCAATCCTTGTTGCAGCCAAGCTCGGGGTCGGTGACGATCTGCCGCTGGCTCCCCGTCAGCGGCTGCATCGAGTGCCGGCTCATGAGCGCTGCCAACTCGTCCTGTGCGAGTGGGCAGCCGCTCCGGAGCGCGAGCGTCAGCCTCGCCATGTCCGCTTGCGAGGGAAGCAAGCACGCGATGAACTCGAAGAGCGATCGTTCGCCGAAGACGGGCACAACGAAGTCGTCCATGGGCGGTTGCCCTCACGATGGGAGTCGCTTGGCAATTACCTCGATGAGAGTGCCAATGCGCAGTCGCTTGCCGGGTTGCTTGAGCTGTGAAGAGGTCGGCAGCCCGAGCGCCGTCGACCGCACCGACTACGGCACAGCCTCCGGCAGCGCCCGGGGCTTCGCCCAACACCACTCGCAACAGCTCTCGCGCGCCGCCGTCAGTGGCGATGCGCAAAACATCAACAACGCTGCTCGCAACATGCGTGTCGCGCACTCATTCATGACCGGTCTCAATGCCCCACCCCCCTGCGCGCGGGCCTTCTAAGCCCGCGGGTAGTCCCCCCCCATCCCCAGGGCCTCCAGGGCTCGCACCTCAACCTCTCACAGGCCAGCGCACAGCGCCATAAGGAGGTATTTTCTTCTCAATAACAAGGCTGTGAACCAACACACCAGGGTGAGGGACGAGTTCAAGACGCTTTACGACGAGTGCGCAAAAAACCTGGACACGATCGGGAAGAAGCTGCTCATGCTGAGCGAGAAGGCGCAGCGATTAGGGGATATGGGACACCTCGGACCCGTTCGACTGAGCTCCAAGCGAACCTGTGCAGGTGCTAGAGGTGCCAGAGGGGTCCTTCACAAATGCGGCAGAGGGCGGGCCGCACCTCACACGTGTGCTGAGGTACCTCGCGCTCGACGAGAAGCTGGCCAAGCGCTCCGCCGATGGCGAGATCAACTGGGGCGAGGAGCACACCGACATGAACCTCGTCACCGTTTTGCCGGGCGGCGCCTTTTACGAGATGGAGCCGGGCGGCGCCTTGAAGGATGGAAAGCGCTGGCTGCCAAGCATGGAGGAGCGCTCCTGGAGAGTAGCTCCCTCGCCCCCCGCCACCCATCTCGGCTACACCTCGGCTGTAGCTGGGGCGTAGGGATTCCCCGAGACGCTGAAGAAGGCGGGGCTCTACTTGCGCGCGCGGCCGACCAAGGAGCACGAGACTGGCCAGAAGGTCAAGGGGACGCCACCGCCCGGCTGCTTCCTCGCACAAGTCGGCCAGCAGCTGGAGGTGCTCTCGGGCGGCGCCTTCATCGCGACGCCGCACGTCATCACGGCCCCGGAGATCCCCAAGTGGAGCCGCTGCTCCATGGCGCATTTTGTTCACCTGCGGAGCGACGCGCTGGTGGTGCCAGTCCTGGGCGCCAAGGGTGCGGAGGAGGACGCGGACGAGGCGTATGCGCCGCCCGTCCTCGCGGGGACCTACGTGCTCAAAACGCTGGTCGACATTGGCCTGGCGGGGAAAGACCAGCTCGACAAGCTGGGGTACCGCAACTATGGACGCCTCGCAGAGCAGCGCGCCGTGGACGCGAAGGTCGAGAGCCGCGTCAGCGGCTGTGCGCAGGCCGATCCGCGGCTCTCGCAGGCGGCGTAGACGGCCGGCACGCGCCGTTTTGGTGAGGGCAGCGCGGGGAGAGGGGGAAGAGAAGGAAGAGAGGTGCATGAGTGAGTACACGCACACACACACGAAGAGAGGTCAGGGTGGCGTTGTGGGGAGGAGAGGACAGGGTGGCGTTGCGGACAGGAGACTTTCTGCGGGGGTGCTTCGCTCGTCAGTGTCTCCTCCCGTCTCCCCGCCTTGATCCTGCTTTGGAGGTTCTGAGATAGACGGGGGGAATGGCGGCCCCGGTACTCGAGTAGGTTACTGGTCGGTGTGGGGACTGGGGAGTTCCTGCGACACAACGTGGACGTTCTCACATATGGGGCGCTCTTGGCGCACTGCGCGCTACGAGGGGCGGGGGCACACAAACAAATCAGTCCACTTCACAGGTGCTTTTCGCTGCACATGCTGAAGCCTCCACTAGCCGGGGCAGTCGGAGAAGGGGCAACTCCGTGCACTCTGACGGTCGGCCGTCAGAAAACACGCCTGCGTGGATCGCGTCACACCAACTCCTCGCTACCCAACGCGGCCAAAGGATATCCACCTCGAGAACCTCGAGAGAGAAGCCTCCAAGGCAAAGCTTGTGCTGTGAAAGTTGGGTCCGGGGTTGTGTTTTTGTGTGAAAGCAGGTCGGATGTCGTAAAACGATGGCCGAACGGCACGCTGCTGCGCCCCACGCCGCGGTGCGCGGCGGCGATGCTGGCGGCCTCGCTGCTGGCGATGCCAGCCGCGCCACTGGCACGTCGGTCGCCACTGTCACCACGTCTCTCGCCGCGGTGGAGCTCTGCGACGAGGACGTGGCAATGCGCTGCTCGGCTCAAAGCGATGCTGGCTCTGCTGCCGACCCTGAGTGGGAGGCGGTGCTGGCGCAGCTGCTAGCAGAGGAAGCAGAGGAAGCAGAGGAAGAGGAGCTCTGCTGCCGCTTCGAGCGCCGTGGCGACGACTCCGACGACGGGTGAGGAGGAGGAGGAGGATGCTGTGCAGGGTGTGGCTGGGAAGGTGGACGAGTCGCTCGAGCGTCGGGACGAGCGGGCTTGCGCCACTGGTGGAGGATTCAGTATGCCGCAGGGCGGCTCCCACCTCGATGTGGGTTATCACTCCTGCGACTGCATCGAAGAGGGCTTCAACATTCAACAAACAGGAATCGAGGATGACCGCATGTCTGCTACCCAACGCGGCCAAAGGATATCCACCTCCGAGAACCTCGAGAGACGTCTGCATCAGGTCTGTGAATAGCTTTCTGGCTCGCGCCCGGCCAGCCAGGCCAGCTACTGCCCATTCCGAACGGCGGTGCAGCAGTGGGCGGTGCAGTAGTCGAGCAACGGTTGGCAGCATTTGCTGGCAATGCGGCTCCGCGTCACACGGATTCTCTCCTGCCCGAGCCTGTCAACTAGCGCTCGCCATTGCAGCGCAGCCGCTCTCGCGATGCGGAGCATCGAGCTGACGCTGAGCCCGGCCCACCAACTCTCGCTTGCGCTGCCAAAGGACTGGCGAGACATACCCTACGCACGAGATGACCCGCCGCTCTGGGCTGCGGCCTGGCCATCCGGCACCGCCACTGCCCTGCACCTGCTTGAGCACCCTGAGCTGATCGCCGGCAAGCGAGTCTGCGACGTGGGCTGCGGCGTCGGCACAGCGGGGATCGCTGCTGGCCTCGCCGGCGCCAGAGAGGTGATCCTCGCCGACCGTTCTCCGCTGGCGTTGGAGTGCGCAATGGCTGGCGCGGTTGCCAACGGCGTAGGCAGCCGCTGCGAGGCGCGCACGGTGGACTGGCGCTGCGCCTCCTCCGAGAGGACTCTGGCGGGCCCATTTGACGTCATCTTGGCGTGCGACGTCTTCTACTCGCTCGACGGACGCTTCGCAACCGCGGATGAGATGGGAAGCCTCCGCGACATGCTCACGCGCGCTGCGCTAGGAGACGACTTGCAATTCACACTGGCGGTTGGTTGATGCCATTGACTGTCACTAGTCGCGCGCTCGCGCCGAGTGGCCTGCTGCTCGCGGCGTCGCCTGTCATAGCGGAGTCAGAGCCACCCACCCGTTCCGAGATCAGAGTGACCGAGATTAGGCGCTGCCCATCGAGTCGGAGTACAGGCCCTATGCCACCCGGCCGGAAGCGGAGGCGTGCCTGAGCAGACGTCACAAACCTCCCCCGGGCACCGCACTTCAGCCGTACCTCCGCACCCCACCCGGATCATGGCGAAATTGGACGCACGCACTCGACCTCACCTTTGGTCGGTGGGGCCCGGCGTGCCTCAATGAATCGCCGACCTCGCCTTCGCCCACCTTCCAGGCGTGCCTGCGCTCGCTCGAGGGGAGCGGGAGCGGCGAGCTGCTGGCAGTCGAGGGCGTGCAGGAGCTGCGCGGCCCGCAGGCGGCCGGCGAAGGGCCCGAGGGCCTGGTGGACTCGCGAGCGGTGCTCGTCGCGAGTCTGAGGCGCGGTGCCTCTTGACGACTGAGGCATTTGTGTTTGAGTGTGATGTGTGTCAGGGTGTGCGGTCATGCATGGCGTCATGCAGTGCGTGTGGGCCCATCCTAACTGTTCTTCCTGATACATACCTGCGTGCGGGAGTTGGGGAGAGAAGCGGAGATGAAAGGTCTCTTAAAGAGCGCTCCCACACAAACCCGAGACGGTGACGGGATGCTGGCTGATGGTCTCAGGCCCACAGTGAGGGGTAGTGCATCAGACTATCCCGGGGATCCTGCTGAACAAGTTCCTCTTGTAGCTCGATCGGTCACACCGCCATCGCCGTCGGGGAGAGGGGGGACGACACTGCTTCGGCAGCGTGCACCTCGATCCTGTACCGTGTTTGTTATGACCCCCCCCAATGAACACACCAGTGAGGGAGGGCGAGACGATCGAGGGGTCCCGTACCATGCGGAATCGACCCTATCCAGTGCTCAAGTGCTGTCTGTGCGAGTCTCGCTCAATCAACCCGCTTATAGCAAAGAAGGGGCAAATCCGTGCACTGACGGTCGGCCGTCGGAAACCACGCCTGCGTGGATCGCGTCACACCAATCTTCGCTACCCAACGCGGCCAAAGGATATCAACCTTTGATTGATTGATGGGAAGGCGAAACACAGTCCGACCAACGACTGGGACACCAACGCGGTATGGGTGGACGTATCAACCTCGAGAACCTCGAGAAACACTTATCCACGGTGTGTTCACGCCTGTGGACCGGCGCATGACTGCTCTCGCAAACACCAAACACTCGGAAGAGGAGCGTCGGGCGCAGGACAAAGCCTTCAGGCCTAGACAGGGCCGTGAGAGCCGCGAGCCAATCTCATGGCACCCACCGCGTTCCAGCTCCGCCAGGCCTCCGCCGGCTCGGTGCTCTCCGAGGACACACGCGACGACCACCTGCACCTGTCCGACATTGCGTCGGTTGGCACGGAGGAGGGCGACACGCCCGACGTGTCGACGGTCAAGCAGCGCTTGTCCCTCTTCCAGCGGCTGCGGCAGAGGTGGCTGCTCGGCCGGGCCGCGGGCAAGATGGTCAATCCGGAGGCGTCGCGACTCGTGCCGCGCAGCGGCAGCTCCAAGTCGCGCCGCTCGCGCCGGCAGAGCACGATCAACGTGCCCTCCGCGCTGCTGCTGCGCGCGCTGATCGCACGGCTGGAGAAGCGCGGCGTGGACGTGGACGGCGAGGCTGCGGAGGAGCTGTCCCTGCTGCTCCGCTGGCACGTGCGGCACGGCCTGCAGGAGTCCTCTCTTTGGCTCGTCGACGCTTTCGACCAGCTGTCGACCGGAGGTGGACAGACCACGGCCTTCCAGAGGCCGATCCTCCCCTCATTCGCACCCCACCACGGCATGGCGGTCCCTCGCTCGGCCGCGTCACACTCCTCCCTCCCCACACTACACACACACACACACACACACACACACACACACACACACACACACACACTCTCACACACACTCACACACACACACACACACACACACACACGCACGCACGCACGCACGCACGCACGCACGCACGCACGCACGCACGCACGCACGCACGCACACACACACACACACACACACACACACACACACACACACACACACACACACACACACACACACACACACACACGCACAAAGCACACACACACACACACACACACACACACACACACACACACACACACACACACACACACACACACACACACACACACACACGCACATCACGCACATCACGCACACGCACGAAGCGTACGCACACGCGGCTGCGCAACACACGCACACGCGCCCTGCGGACAGCCACCACACAAGAGGGGTCGAGCCCGTCGCAGGCTGGGAGCAGGCTGCCGATCGGACTTCGGGGCTCGTGTCTGCGCCGGGGTGGGACGGGAAGAGGGAGGCGCTGGCGGACCGGTTCATCGACGGGCTCTGCGCGCTGATGCGGCGCGCGAACTCCCGCAGGACGTGCGCGAAAGAGGGGAGTGGCAGCTTCGGGATTGGTCATCCGCCACCGACTAGGCGCGCGAACTACCGCATGATGTCCCAAAAGGAGTGGCAGTTCGCGCAGGCCGAGTCGTTTATGTTTGTGATGCCGGTCGACGTTGCGTGGGAGGCGCTCGATTCGTCGCTCATCTCGCGGCTGTTTGTCCGCCACCCCCACGTCGGTCTGCAGGCTCATCCCTCGGCTGCACCTCGGCTGCAGCTCGGCTGCTGCTCGGCTGCACCTCGGCTGCACCTCGGCTGCACCTCGGCTGCAGCTCGGCTGCACCTCTGCTGCAGCTCGGCTGCTGCTCGGCTGCTGCTCGGCTGCTGCTCGGCTGCCTCTCGGCTGCTGCTCGGCTGCATCTCGGCTGTAGCTCGGCTGCAGCTCGGCTGCTGCTCGGCTGCTGCTCGGCTGCATCTCAGCTGTAGCTCGGCTGCCTCTCGGCTGCTGCTCGGCTGCATCTCGGCTGTAGCTCGGCTGCAGCTCGGCTGCTGCTCGGCTGCTGCTCGGCTGCATCTCAGCTGTAGCTCGGCTGCACCTCGGCTGTAGCTCGGCTGCACCTCGGCTGCAGCTCGGCTGCATCTCGGCTGCACCTCGGCTGCATCTCGGCTGCAGCTTGGCTATCTCTCGGCTGTGTTTCGGCTATGCTCGGCTACAGCTCGGCGATCTCCCGGCGATCTCCCGGCGATCTCCCGGCGATCTCCCTCTCCCTCGGGCTGCAGGCGGCGCAGCTCTCGCGCCGCGTGCTAGTCTTCCACCGCGGATCAGGCACCTCATTCTTCTAAGTATTGTGATTATGCTCACCATCATGAGTCTCATTACTGTGTGTTATCTTGCTCGCCTTCCACCGCGGATCAGGCACCCCCACTCCTAGGAGTGCGCGCAGTGTCGGTCGCGGTTGAGATGACTGTGACTGCGGCTCTGCGCGAGCTCTAGGCGTCGAGCAGCGTGTAATCTCGTGTAATCTCGTGTGATCTCGTGCGATCTCGTGTAATCTCTAGGGATCGAGCAGCGCGCGGAGTGGTTCCTCGAGGAGAAACTCGACATGGCGATAGACACTCTCTTCACGGACCCGGCCCGCCGCTGCTACTCCGCCCTCTGCCGCGCCGTCGCCTCGCGAGCCACCGGCATGGAGCGAGGCGCGCACACACGCTCCACACTCTCTCTACCTCGCCCTCCCTCCCTCCCCCCGTCCTGAGCCAGTGGCTCACGCTCGCGCGGCTGTGCGCACGCCACACCTTGTCTTGACTGCTCAGCCTGCGCAGCACACGCACTCGGCGTAGGCTCGCGCGCCTCTGCGCACGAGATTACACGAGATTCACGAGATTACACGAGATTACACGAGATTCACGAGATTACACTCGGCGTAGGCTCGCGCGCCTCTGCGCACGAAGCCGACGCTGCAGAGGTGCTGCGCGGCGCCGGCATCGACACGCAGAGGATCAACCTCGGCCGGCTGATCCCGTCGTTTTGCCTGCTGCTGCGCCGTTTCTTCCTGCGCCGCTACCGCACCACCCACGGGGCCGAACCCAGGCTGGATTCGACCACTGCGGAGGTGCGGTACTAGGCGGCTGACCGTGCAGGAGCCGACCTTCCACGAGGTCGCCGTCTTCTACTCGGAGCTTGGCGGCGTGGGAGGCGACGAGGAGGGGAGGGAGGGGGTGCAGGCGCGCCACGTTCTGAGAGGACAGTTTGGGAAGACAGTTCACTCGCCGGGAGGGGGGGGGGGGGGGGCACTCATGTGCGCGCATCAGGTCATCATAGCCGATGCGTAATCATGCATGAGCAGGTGCGCCTCAAGTCCTTCCGCGACATTCCGATCGCCGACGTCGAGGTACACCTTATGAGTAGTAGTAGTAGTTGTTGTTGTCAGTCTGCTCGCCATTACACAGCAGCGAGTATGCAATCGTGACTAGGTCGTCTTCCCTGGGCTGCGCGCCACCCGCATCAAGTCGGCCGACCAAGTCAAGATCGTCATGCTCCTCCTCGCCGGCATCGCGACGGCGCTCTACGGCTACTACTTCTCGGAACCTTCTAGGAACCTTCTAGGAACCTTCTAGGCATCGCGACGGCGCTCTACGGCTACTACTTCGCGCACGGCACCGACTGGACCGCCCGGGCGACGCTCATTGGACCCTTCTAGGAACCTTCTAGGACCCTTCTAGGCACCGACTGGACCGTCCGGGCGACGCTCATCGGCTTGCTCGCGCTGCGAGCGTTCCAGACGTGGCGGTACGTGGTGGGCGCAAAGGCGACGGCGGAGGGCCTTCCATCGAAGGGGTCATCGGTCGTCCATCGTGAGCGGTGACTTGGTGCGCACAGGCGACGATGGAGGACTTCATCCGGACGACGCTGTACCACCGCTCGCAGGACTCGCAGAAGGGGGTGCCTGCTGCACGCACCACACCCACAGCCCCTGCACCCACACTGGATTCGATACCTTGGAGGTATGGGACTAGGTGCTGCTCCACGTGCTCAACTCGATCGAGGAGCACGAGCACCGCGAGGCGCTCCTCGTCTACCTGCTCATGCTGGCCCAGTCGGGCCCGGACGGCTCTGTGGTCGGCTCGAGTGCGGGGGGCGACAGCCCGCCGCCGCTGCCGATGAGCGCCGCCGAGGCCGAGGTGCTCTGCAGCGCCTTTCTCGAGGCCGAGTTCGGCGTTGCCGTGCAGCTGGACACGCACGCGGCGCTGGCGCGCCTCCTCGACTTGGGCCTGGTCAGGCGGGGCGGCGGCGCGGCCTCCACCGAGACGCGGCCCGCCGACTCGGTCTACGAGGCGGTCGAGGTCGGCAGCTGTGAAGAGTCTCTTCACACCCGCAGCTGTGAACAGGTCTACGAGGCGGTCGAGGTCGGCCCGGCGACCGCGCGGCTGAGGGAGGCGTGGAGAGGGCTGCAGCCAGCCACCGCGGCGCGAACCGGCCGCGACGATGGCAGAGGCGCGCGGCTGCTCTCCACGCTGGCCATGTTCACCTCGCGACAGGCTGACGCCGGGCGCGACGACTCGCCGCGCGATGGGTACAGCTTGTGAGGCCGCGGCGAGAGGGAGGGCGGTGGAGGGGTAGTGGCGCGAGCGCGGAGAGCCGCGCGCCGGCGGGGACGGAGGCTCGGGTATGCGAGAGTAGCGCGCTTATGTGGGATGGGGTAGATGACGAGAGAGTGCAGTGGCCTGCGGCCCGGCAGTGTGTGGTGAGCTGCGTTCGCTTCGAATCATCTCGAGACCCGCACACTCTTATTCTATTGACAAGACCGTTCCCGTCGGACCTGATATGACACTCATAACCGCAAACGGCAGAGCAGTGCGCCCTCTCAACGGTACGTCTGGCGCCTTGCACCGTGACGAGCGCCATAATAGCAATAGGTAAATGATAATACGTAAAAAGCCGTACGTGTGTCTCTTTCACATGACAGTGCTCTCAGAGCTCTCGGAGAAAGAAGTACTCACATTGCCGCTGGAGAACGACATGCCAGTATCCTCAAGCCGGCTCATCTTCCGCGCCATAGCTGCAAACCCATCCCCTATCCGCAGCGGCGAGAACGGTTGATCCTCATCCGCCGCCCTGCCACCAGACGCGGCCGCTTGCAACGCCCTCTTTGTGGCGGGCGAATCGACATGCAGCCGCGCCGTGTCCTCCTGGGTTCGGCGCGCCAGCGGATCCCCCGTCGACGTCGAGGCACAGTGAGGGCATGCGAGACCGACCGGGATGAAGGCATCGGCTGCACAGCTCGGCTCGCTAGCGTCTTGCCGCCGGACATAGTCGGCGTGGCAAAAGGCACATATGTACGCGTTGCAGCAGGAGGTCTCGAACACCTCCCGGAAATGCAGCATGCAGAGAGGGCAAAAGAATTTGTAGATTGCCGCCGCAGCTCCTGTAGGGGTCTCTGCCAGCCCTACGTCTGACCGATCTCGGCTCGGCGGCCGTGCAACCTCCACAAGCAAGCGTCGCCGCTCCTCCGGCACATGGGTGGGCGCCTCCCTCCCCCGTGCGCCGGCTGACGCGCCGCAACCCATCCCACGAGCCGACAGCGTCAGGGTGGGGCTCAGCGTCAGGGTGGGGCGGGACCTCGCAAGCTTGTCGGGAGCTGTTCGAACGTTTCGCCGAAGGCATGTCGGCCGGGGCGGCTGAGCTATTCGAGGAGCAGCAGGCGCGCAAGCTCGCCAACCTGAAGTCGTCTATTGGCTTTGCATCCTCCGCGGCGCATGGCAGCTCTTCTTGGCGCCAGGTCTCGCAAACGCAACTTGCACAGTCTCCGCGGCCTTATCTCGCGCATAGGCTCAGTCCGCCTCCGCAAGTGCGCCTGGACCCCGCCTCCACCTTCGTGAGCTGCCAGGCAACGGGCGAACGGTGGAGGCCGCACATGATCCTTGGTCAAGTGGAGCAAGTCAAGTACAATCCGCACAAGGTGAATATCAAGCTCGGCAGCGAGGCAGGCGCCACCGGTGAGCGCTTCGACACCGTCTCAAAAGAGGTTGGCGCCTCGGTGCGGCTGGCAGAGCCACCTCCGCCCGATCTACTCAGCAGCCTCGACCGGCCACGCGACGGGACGCTCGACGGCCCCCACGCCGCGTCTCAGACCGAGAAGCATTTGCTGCCTGTCCACGACCCGTATTTGCCAAAGAACCGCGATGCGGCCCGCTCCTACCAGTCATACAGGATGATCCGCGACGACAAGCTGGCGCGCCGCGTTTCTGCTTATCACCCGGACCAAAAGTATCAGGAGCCGGCCACCACCCAGATGGAGTATGGCTGGGGCGTGGCGGAGCAGTACCGGATCGCCTCGCCAAAATACGCGCCGGGGGCCCTCTGGGCAGGCCGCAAGGCGGGCGACATCTCAAAATTCTCGCAGCGCATGCTGCTGGGCGCGCACCATCACTTGTCTGGGCCAATGACGCAGCCCGGGTTTTACCCTTGACGCTTGAGAGGAGCACAGGCGAGATTGATGAGCTCTCCGGCGGTGCGTGTCGCATGTGCGGCAACATATGTTATCGCGATCTAACATGCTTCACGAATCATGTTTCTGTTGTGCCTTATGGGGCGAAACGATATTGCATCCAGGTGCGGTTGCGGCGAGCTACTGACGTCGCGGCTCGCGTACACACAGCGAGATTCACTTGCGCCTTGGAGCACTCACGAGCGAGATATCTCGGTGTGGCAAAGCTGAGCTGCTCTAGCTCTCCTGGCACCTGGGCCACGACGCTCCGGCAATAGGTGGGAGTATGAGTTTCTCGGTGTAGGATCGTATTCTAACAGTTCCCTCGCCCTGTGGGGCATTTGCGGCTAGCTCATCGGGTGCTCTTGCGGCTTTGAGATGTGTTGGCTTTGTATTCGATGACCCGCAACATGTCCATCTCCTTGCAGCTGAGGATCAGTCGACATCCGAGGCGATTGCGAGGGCATTACGGAGGTCATTATCGGCGCCAACGACCGCGATATGTCCCGTCCCGCAGCCCTCATGCACCAGGGTCATGGGTGCAGTCATAATATGTAGGCCTTCTCTCCCACAGTTTTGAGCAATAGCCGCAAACAACGCTTTTTGGCACTTGCATCGTGACAAGGTCACCCGCGGACTCTCCAGCCTCTCAGCTCACCACCTCGCCTTCTCTGTTGCTCTCCAGGCCCAGGCCTATCAGTAGCAGGCCTGAGGTGTCTGAAACCGCACTCAACTCGGGTCTTCAAGCCCACACTGGCTCGTGGTGCCAAGGAGAGGGCTCGAGATTGTCCCCGGTAGACCCCATCCGAGGCGATTGCGAGGGCTTTCCGGAGGTCATCATCGGCGCCAACGACCGCGATACGTCCCGTCCCGCAGCCCTCATGCACCAGAGTCATGGGTACAGTCATAATATGTAGGCCTTCTCTCCCACAGTTTTGAGCAATAGCCGCAAACAACGCTTTTTGGCACTTGCATATCTCGTGTGAACACGCACACCGGCCATGCCGACGAAGCGGCTTCCCAGCTCGCCAGCTCGCCTTCTCTGTCGCTCTCCTGGCCCAGACCCATCAGGATCAAGCCTGGGCTGTCCCAGACCGTCCTTACTTTGGGTGATGAAGCTCACTCTGGCTCATACCACGGCTCTTGCAGCCTCACACACGCCTGTTTCACCCACAGACACCGCCGGCACGCACTCCCAGTTCACACATGCTCAAGCACAGCCCCACCAAAGCACAGCCCTGCTCAGAATGGGCAAGGACCACCACTTGGCGACCCAGGTAGCCTCTGGCTCGCCACTGCACTCGGCTCCTCTGCAGCGGTCTCGGGCTCTCCCCACGACAGCACGCCGACGGCAGCTTTGACGTCCATCTGGTGAACCTGCTGTGGCCATAGCCGCCCCTCGCATGCAGCTCGCACCAGGGCTCGACACCGGGCCCTCTCATCCCGGTCGTGGCGGCGTGTGTGAAGGATGCGCGGCCGAGCCGCTGGCTGGCTGGCGCCGCTTGAACGTCCGAGATGGCCGCAGCACAGGCCACGCGTCGCGCCGCCGGCCAAGCCCAGCCTCTCGGCGGACCCCGGCCGTGCCAGAGGCAGCCCAGGTGGCGCGTGGAGCCGCGGCTCGGCGCTGGGAGCGCGCACGGACAAATGTGAGACGCAGCGCGACCCTAAGGAAAATTAGCGCGGGCGCCGGGCAACGCAGTGGCAAGCAAACCTTTGATTTTGAAGCAAGGTCTGATATTTGGGTCTCGGATTTCAAGATTAAGAGACCCCTGGAGAGCTAACGAAGTGGCAAAAACAGGCTCTTAGATTTGTTTGGTATTGCTAAATCTCTCTCTCTCTCTCTCTCTCTCTCTCACACACACACACCGCCGCACCGCGCCGCACGCCCACCGCCCCGCCTAGGTGGGAAAGAGATGAGGAGATGGAACAGCCCGAGGAAGAAGCTTCCAACGCGCCCGCATGCTGCTAAGAATTCTTCGTCAAAATAAACAGGCCTGGCCTTACGCACAGCGGGCAATGCGAGTGCGGCTGCGATCAGCATGCTGCCTGATCGTATTGGCTGCTAAAGCGCGGCCCACCGCTGCGCTGCGCCACTTCCGCTGCGTGCCGTACGGCGAGCGAGCGCCGGCCGGCGGCGCGACTATCACCTGCGACGGCCGGGTGCCGGGCGCCACCCTTGAGCTGACGCACTGGACAGACAACGAGACGCCGGATGACCTGTACGCCGACACCTCAACCGAGTGCGCACTACGCCTCGCCCGGATCAGGCGCGTGGGTGGGACCGCTTACGCCGATCACGACGACGCGCTCGTCATCAACAATCACTTCGATACCGACGGCGTCCTGAGCGCCTACGCCTGCTTGCACCCGGAGGCGGCCCTGCGGCACGCCAGCCTGCTCGCCGATGGAGCGGCTGCCGGCGACTTTGGCGAGTGGTCCTCCGATGCGGGCGTTCGGCTCGATGCGGCGATCGAGGCCATCGGCGGCGCGCACGGGGGCGATCCCGCCGCTTACGACGCGGCACTCGCCGCGCTGCCTGCGCTGCTCGCCTCGCTCGAGGCTGACAGTGCCGACGCTGCCGACGAGGAGGCTCCGTGGCGGGACGGGTGGGGGGCGGCGCTGGCGGGCTGGCAGGCGCTGGCGAGCGGCGACGCGTCCCTCTCTCGCGCCGGCGCAATCGCGGTGCTGCGCGAGCCCTCTCCCAAGGAGGAGGCGGAGTCGAGCGAGCCGCTGCCGGGAGCGGGAAAGCGGTCTCCCGGCGAGTGCCCGAGGCTGCCGGCCGTGGCGCTCCGCCGCGGCCTCCCCCCGCTCCTCCTAGATAATATTCCCGGACCCTTCCCGGACCCTTCCCGCAGGCGCTCCACCGCGGCCTCACCCAGCTTCTCGGCGCGCCGAGCAACGGCACACACGGCTGCTCCTCCTCCCAGACCGCCCCGGGACCTTTCCCGGACCCTTCCTGCAGGCGCGCCTTTTGGCATCCGGCGCGTGCTGCGCGCCACGGACGGCGGCGCGCGCGGCTGGCGTTACGAGTACGAGACGCCGGGGCACGGCTGGGTGAAGCGGCTGGTGACGCGTGAGCCGGTGGCGGCGCCCGAGGGCGGCGCGCTGGCCGAGTCTCTCACGGCGCTCGGTGGCGTCGGCACGTGGCGCAAGGGCGGCGGCGGCGGCCTGATCTCGCTCTGCGCGAGCGATGGGTGGGTCGACGCGCCGCCCGATGCCGTGTGCGAGGCGCTGCTTGCGTGCGACGAGGCGGCGCAGGAGTACGTCGTCAGGCCTGGCTCTTGCCCGGCCCAGTGTGGCGCCGTCGAGTCGTGGGTGGAGTCCTAACTCGATCTCGGTTTGCGGTTGCTGTCTGGACATTTTTCATATTCGCAAAGAAAACAAGAAAGCGGCGGAAAGGGGGAAAAGAGAAAGAATTCTTAAAATACAAGCCTCGCTCACAGCACACCTCGAGACCTCGAGAATGGCTGACACGCCGGAAGGCTCCATCAAATTCCCAATCAACCCGGTCGAAGCTAGGGCACGAAAACAACCTCATCAAGATGGCGAGCGGCCCTGGCCCGAGCGCGGCGCCGTCGACGATGAGGCTCGAGCAGGCGGTCGCGCTCTCCTACGAGGCGCGCTGGCTCGTCGACCTCCGGGGGCGCGTCATGCACGCGTCGCCGGCGGTACACATGCTCATCGGAAAATCGTTCGCCGAGTGCTCCGGCCGAAACATGGCAGAGCTGCTGCTCCTGCCGGCGGCCCAAGCGGCGCAGATCGAGCAGTGCGTCACCAACGGGACGCCGTTTGTCGACAGGGTGCGGCTCCTCGTCGGCGAGTCACCCTTCCAGGTGCTCGGCGCCCCGACCAAACGTCGGAGAAGTAGGGGCTCCTTTTCTGAGCAGCTCGGCCCTGTGTTCAGGCGGACACGCTGATCGCCGGCCGGCCCGTCTCGTCGGCGGCCGACGGCCTCGCGACCCACATGAGCATCCGCCTCGTCCGCCTCGTCCCTCGCGCCATGCTGCCTCCGACTCACCTTCTCGAGCCTTCTCTCGCGGCGCAGCTCCGAGCCATCGTCATTGCGCTCCCCGAGCCGCCGCAGCCGCCGCCGCCGCCGCTCGGCCGCGCGCGGCACGTGACCATGGAGTGGGAGGAGTGCGCGGAAGAGGCGGTCTGAGGATCAAGGAGAGGAGTACTCGAAGCACCCTGGACGCGCCCTGCCGACGCCGCGCCGGCAGACGGTTGCGCCGGGTTCGCTCGTGCTCTTCATCTCGCGGCGGACAGTTTTGTCAGATACGAGTACGGAACTCTATACGGTAGTTACGGCGGAGGGTCGAGTCGAGACCATGTGAAAGGTACAAATATGATCGGTGTCTCTAGTCTCTAGACTCTATGCTCCGGCTTGCCCGCCCCGGTTGCCCTCAACGAGCGAGGTACGAGGCGAGGAGAGAGAGTCGAGAGCGGCAGCGGGGAAGAACTCACGCGCCCCCCCCGTGGACACCGGGGGGTACCAAGCGCGAGAGACCGGCTGTGAGCTGTCGACACTCCAGAGGCGTTGCCGGCCGCCGCAGCACCGCGCGCGGCGTCTGCGTGCCGAAGGACGCGGCGCGGAGAAGGGAGAGGAGGAAGGTGGTGGCTCGAGGTGGGTGGGCGCCCGGCTAGCTCGAGTCCGCAGCGTCGCGAGTCGCGTCGGCGGGCGATGCCGCCTCGGGGCCCTGCCCCGCCCCCTGCCCCGCCCCTTGCCCTGCGCGCGGCGTCGCAGCGCTCGGCGGGCCGGGCGGCGCTGCGTTGTCTTTGACATACTCCGCCTTGATGTCCTCCCTGCGGGCGGGGCGGCGAGGGCGAAACGTTGGAGAGGCGCCCCGGCCAGGGCGGGGCGCGGCTAGGGCGAGTTGCGGGCTGCGTCGCGCACCGGGGGGCCGGCGAGGTGGTGGGGTGTTGTTGGAGGGGAGGGGAGGGGAGAAAGGGGGGGGGGGGGGAGGGGGCTTGGCGGGCTCCAGAACAAGGGGCCCGGCCAAGGGCGGGAGGGGGCGGGC
>NW_005198950.1:33711-66768 GCF_000372725.1 Emiliania huxleyi CCMP1516
GGTGAGTCCCTAGAGGTGTGTGTGTGTGTGTGTGTGTGTGTGTGTGTGTGTGTGTGTGTGTGTGTGTGTGTGTGTGTGTGTGTGTGTGTGTGTGTGTGTGTGTGTGTGTCTCGTCTCGGAGGCTGCCTGGCTGACGCCACGCTTCAGATCACCCCAGATCTCCCCAGATCTCCCCGGATCTCCCCAGATCTCCCCAGAGTTCTGCCTGGCTGATGCCCCGCTTCATGGTCTCGAGAATCGTCGCCCGCACCCGCTCGCTCGCAGACCCGTCCGCCGCCGCCCTCGCCGCCCCGGGCGCCGCCCCCGCCACTGACCTCGGCGTGGCCGGCGCGGAGAAGCCGGAGGGCGCGGGGGCGGGCGGGGGCGGGGAGGCGGCCGACGGTGCGGGTGCGGGTGCGGGGGCGGCAGCGGGGGCGGGGGCGGGGGCGGCAGCGGGGTTGTTGCGAGCTTCGCGGGCGAGCTCGTACAGCGGCTTGGCGGCGGCGGACTTTGCGGCGGCTGGTCTGGCGGCGGCTGGTCTGGCGGCGGCTGGTCTGGCGGCGGCGGGGCTGACGGCGGCGGCCTTGAACCCCCCGCCTGCGGCGGAGGAGGCGGAGGCGGGAGCGGAGGCGGCGGAGGCGGCGGAGGCGGCGGAGGCGGCGGAGGCGGCGGAGGCGGCGGAGGCGGCGGAGGCGGGAGCGGAGGCGGCGGAAGAGGGGCCAAGAGCGGTGGCTGTCGACGCGGCGGCGGGTGTGGCGGCGGCGGCGCGCACAAGCGGAGGGCGAGGCGCCGCGTCTCTCCGGTCGGCGCCTCGCCGCCCGCCGCTGCCGCGGGACCGCTCCACTGCCTGTAGGGCGCGCTTGCGCAGCAGCTCGCTGCCCTTGGGCTTGAAGGCGGTGAGGAGGAAGAGGGAGCGGGCCTGTGGCCCCAGTCTCGCGGCGTGAGGGTGTGGGCACGAGGCGTGCGTGTCTAGGAAGTGTCTAGAAAGTGTCTAGGAAGTGTCTAGAAAGTGTCTAGGAAGTGTCTAGGAAGTGTCTAGGAAGTGGGCACGTGGGCACGTGGCGTGCGTACTGGGAGCATCGCGTCAAGACACACCGCTGCGGCGAGCCTGCCACGAGCGAACACACCGGAGCCTCTGCGCGTCGTCTCGAGGTCTCGAGGCCTCTCGACGCGCTAGTCGGGCTATTCCGCTGTCTGCCATAGCCGCAGCCGCAAGTGTCTAGGACGTGTCTAGGACGTGTCTAGGACGTGTCCGCGCCTCGACATGCAGCTCCTCGAGCCGGAGCGAGCCCCACCCGGCTGAGTAGTGGAAGAAGGAGCCAGACATGTAGAGCGCCTCGGCGGCGTCCGGCAGCTGCAGCCACGCCTGCGTCGCACAAGCCACGTGGGGCAAGCGACGCGAGGCAAGCGACGCGGCGCAAGACTGGCAGCAGGAGCTTCAGCGGGGTGCGGTCCCGGTGTGCAAGTCGGATGTGCCACTACGGGTGTGCCACTACGGGTCTGCACACACAGATGTGCCACTACGGATGTGCCACTACGGATGTGCCACTACGGTTGTGCCACTACGGGTGTGCACATACGGATGTGCCACTACGGATGTGCCACTACGGTTGTGCCACTACGGGTGTGCCAATATACGGATGTGCACACACGGGTGTGCACAGGATGCGCAAGCCCGGGTCAGACCTGCGTCGCGTGTCTTCGGTCAAAGTCGCTGGCTCGGTCGACGGGCGGGTCTCCGGCAAAGGAGAGCAGCGCCACGCCTAACGGACGGGAAGTGCGCGGCCGCGTGCAATTCTTCTTTCGGGCCGCCGGCGGAGAGGAGAGCGGCGGTGCACCCGACGGCTTGAGTGTCTAGGAAGCGTCTAGGAAGGGTCTAGGAGGTGTCTAGGAAGCGGCACCCGACGGCTTGAGCACGCGAAGTGTCTAGGAAGCGTCTAGGAAGCGTCTAGGAAGCGTCTAGGAAGCGGCACCCGACGGCTTGAGCACTCGAAACAGCTCCGCGAGGAGGGCGACTGGGTGGGAGACGTAGGGGAGGCAGCCGTGGCAGAGGACGGCGTCGAAGGAGGCGTCCGCGTACGGCAGCGGATCCGCCCCGGAAAAGAGCGCGTGCTGCGGCGCGTCGCCACCACGGCCACCGCCGCCTCGGCCGCCCCGGCCGGCCTCATACGAGCCGGCAAAGGCGTGGAGCCACGAGCGCTTCAGGCGGGGGCGGCCGATCGGCGGCGCGGGCAGCCGCGTCCCCTCGCCGTCGCCCGTCACCTCCAGCACAGCGCTCGCCCCCGCCTCGGCGAGCCGAGCGGCGTAGCAACGGCTGAGGACGCTCACCTCGGCAGCCGGCGGCGGCGCGAGCACCCACGGCGTCTGCCGCTGGGCAAAGGCGGCGTCGGTGGCCTCGTCGTACGGACACGTGGCGGGGAACGGCTTTGCCCGCAGCAGCGTCTCGACGATGGGCAGGATCCGGCTTGGGCCTCGCTCTCCCGCCGCGACGTCGAGCTCCATCGCTCGCGGCTGCGCCTCGGCGCGAGAGGCGGGCGTCTGGGGACGAAGGGGCGGGCACCACGCCTGATGGCTCAGCAGGAGCACCCAGGCGCCGCTCATGCGAAGCGAGCCTGCCGCGCTTGGGGCGCGGCAAACGGTGAGCGCGCGCCGCACGCTAGTCAGAAAAAGAATTTCCCTCCCCCATCCCAAACAACTGAGTGAGTGAGCCCAAACAACTGTCACTCCCCTTTCTCCCGGCCGGGGTGGGGCGCGCGCGGGGGCGGCGGGTGTGCGGCGAGTGTGCGGGATGTCTGTGGGCCCGAGAGCGATATGCCATGTCCGCCTTGCGTTGTTTCATAACCGAAGAGAGAGATTTTTAGCAATACCAAACAAATCTAACCGAAGGCTAAGCTCAAAAGAATTCTACCATACACCAAATTAATTCCTGTGTGTAGAAAAAAGAACTATCACAGGCACTGGCGCGCACTGGCACTAACACAGTTCCTGAGAAAAGAATTTTACAACAAAACTCCCTCGCACGACACTGGGCACGCACGGGACTGGCGCGCACTGGCACTACACACAGGTACACACGGGAGCCAAAACCTCTTCACGCAACACAAGCATCGTATGGGAGCAAGTGCACAATCATGCCTCGACTAACCATTACACAACCAAGCCCGTTCTCGATCCGCCGGGTCTGTCCGAACTCTGAGAGGCACATTAGGACGAGTTCCGTCTCCCGGTATCGTGTCGTCGTCGGTGTGCCGCGCACGGCCAGCCAGCACAGGACAGCCGCCCGCTGGACTGCTCCCTGAATTGCGAGAGACTCACACCAGCCAAGAGGTCCTCACGCCAAGAGGTCCTCACGCCAAGAGGTCCTCACAAGAGTTAGAGAGGTCCTCACGCCTCCCAAGAGGTCCTCACGGCGCAGTGGATTTTACCGTCGCAGCAAGAGGCCCCTACGCGGCCCGCCGCGCGCGTCAACGGCCGGCACGCCCTTCCGTCGACCCTTCCCCCCTCAGTCCCGCGGCAGCGAGGCAGCACTTCGTTCGAATTAGCCATAGCCCAGCTCAAACACAAACCTCTGCGGTAGAGTAGAACGTAAGATAGAGGATAAGTGGTGGTGAATGTGCGTGAATATGAATGTGCGGGTCTTCTTGGCCCTGCGATAGACTCGCTATGCACTAGCTGGTGCGCTTCTTCGTGAACTCCTATTAGTGACGCTTCACATGTCGAAGGGGATTTTCGTGCAAAGGGAGCCCCCTGGGTGCAAAGATGAGCACCAACGCACCCGGGTACTCTTTAGCTGTACTCGTCTAGGCGCAGGGGTTGGATACAAATCATGACTCAGCCATTCCTCCAACATGCACACCAACACAATCATCACCGATCATTACTCGAGTAGACCATAAGCTGACCGTGCGTCCGTGCCCAATCGCGATCGCTTCCCGCCGGGTCGGTCCTGTCTGACCGAGAGGCACGTTCAGGCGAGACTCCGTCTCCCGGTATCCTGTCGTGTGCCGCGCACGACCAGCCTGGACAGCCGCCCACTGAATCACGAGAAACTCACACCACCAAGAGGTCCTCACGGTCGCCAAGAGGTCCTCCAAGAGAGGTCCTCACGAGGACCCAGACTGAGGCTCGCGACGCGGACAGAGACCGCCCTGGCCTTTTCACTCGATGTTATTCGTCGCCACCCCTCCCACTCCACAATCCGTCAGAGAGTCGCATGCAAGAGCAACTCTAGACTCAACAGAAGACGATGTTCTCTGAGGTCCTCACCTGGACCCAGCCTTGGAGTGAGGACCTCTTCTGTGTGAGGACCTCTACCCCACCTAGACTCGCTATGCTGGTGAGCTTCTGCTTGATAACTCCTGTTAGTGCCGCGTCTCTGACACTTACACTGTCAGTCCGGCATGCACTGCACACCGGCGCGCGGATTGCGCAAATTAGCCAGAGGAAGTTCGGATCCAATCCGATGAGTGAGAGGTAACTTATATTGGAATGTGCGGATGTTTACATTACTTTCCACCAAAAATAGTGCGAGCCGAACGCCGCGCTGGAACCTCTCACTGTTCTTCACCTTCGACACAGCCGTCCCACTCTCGTTCTCCTGTCGCTTCATCCTTTTGCGGCAAAATTCTTTCTGCGCATTTCGGCACCGTTCATCAATTTGGATCGCCGATTTTGCTGCCATTTTTACGCCGCCGACAGCATGTCGGGCGACTGCCTTCCGTACCCGGCTGCATTCAAGCGTCACAGGTCGGTGACCATTCTAAAATCCATGTGTGGACAAGGAGATGAAGAAACCCTGGAAAACCAGCGCCAGCTAACGCGGGGGTTGTATTGTTTCGTGAGTGAGTATTCTTGATACGAAACCACGACGGCAAACGGAGAGAGAGATTTTTATTAACCAACAAGAAATCACTCTTGCAAACGGTGAGCGCGCGGCACGCTTTATCAATCAGAAAGGAAGGTTTCCGGCGTTTCTTCATCTCCTTGTCCAAGGGATTTTTGAATGCTTTGAAAAATGTTGGAAAAATTAAAACGAACCTTAGATGAAAATTCTTTTTCTCGCGATGTCCACCCCGCCGCGCCGCCGCTCGCGCCGCCTCGCCGCCGCCACCACCGCCGCTCCCTCGCCGGACACGTCGCCGCCCGCCCGCCTGCTCGACCTCCCCACGGAGCTCCTCGTACGCGCCCTCTCTCGCTGCGACCCCGTCGACATCGCTCGCGTCGCGGCCGTCTCGCTGCTCTTCCACGCCTCGCTTGCGCTGGAGGCCATCCGCTTGTGGGCGCAAGAGCGCGGCATCGAGCTGCCGGCGCTGCCGGAGGGCGAGCTCTGCGCAGTGCGGTGGCTGTGCTATTCGGCGTTGCTGCGCGCGTCCAACCCGCCGGCGAGGGCGGCGGCAGGCGCCTTCCACAGCGTCTTCATCGACGGCGAGGGGCGGCTATCGTCGTGCGGAAGGGCTGAGAACTGGATGCCAGGGCTGCTCGGGCACGGCGAGGGCATGATGCGGCTCAACGCGCCGACGCGTCTGCCGTCGTCGATGGGTCAGCGCGCCGTGAGCGTGGTGGCTGGAGATGCGCACAGTCTGACCCTCACCGCCGACGGAGCTGTCTGGAGCTGGGGCTATGGAGGCGGGGGACTCTTGGGCCACGGCGACGAGGAGGAGCAGTGGCAGCCCAAGAAAGTTGAGGCCTCTGCTGGGCAGAAAATTGTCGCTGTGTCGGCTGGAGGCAGCCACAGCCTCGCCCTCTCCGCCGACGGCGCTGTCTGCAGCTGGGGCTATGGAGCCTTTGGCAAGCTGGGCCACGGCGACCAGCAGAGCCAGCTGCTGCCGAAGAGGGTCGAGGCCTTTGCGGGGCAGCGCGCCATCGCAGTCTCGGCTGGAGAGCGCCACAGCCTCGCCCTCACCGCCGACGGCGCCGTCTGGAGCTGGGGCGATGGTTTGCGAGGCAAGCTGGGCCACGGCGACCAGCAGGACCAGCAGGACCAGCCCAAGAAGGTCGAGGCCTTGGCGGGCCAGCGTGTCGTCGCTGTGTCGGCGGGAAAGAACCACAGCTTAGCCCTCACCGCCGACGGATCTCCATGGAGCTGGGGCGTTGGACTCTTTGGCCAGTTGGGCCACGGCGACGGGCAGGACCAGCTGCTGCCGAAGAAGATCGAGGCCTTTACTGGCCAGCGTGTCGTCGCTGTTTCGGCTGGAGCAATCCACAGCCTCGCCACCACCAGCGACGGCTGTGTCTGGAGCTGGGGCGGGGGAAGCGAGGGCCGGTTGGGCCACGGCGACCAGCAGCGCCAGCTGCTGCCGAGGAAGGTCGAGGCCTTGGCTGGCCAGCGCGTCGTCGCTGTTTCGGCAGGAGATCGACACAGCCTCGCCAACACCGTCAGCGGCGACGTCTTTACCTGGGGCGAGGGGGATCGCGGCTGCCTTGGCCACGGAGATGACCTGTCGAACCAGCTGCTGCCCAAGAAGGTCGAGGCGTCGTGCGGGAATAAGTGACGCATCGAGTTTCCGCGCAGAGTGGAGGGATCGTGTGCTGTGCGAGGTTGCGCGTAAATCCGTTAGTTTTTTCTTTTTGCTGCGCGGGGACTATTCCGGGTTGGAGCCGCCAACCCAGCGCGCTCGCGCTCAATGCTATCGCGCTGGTGCCGACGGCGCGTGCCGAGAGCCACTGCCCGTCGGCTCGGCACGCTGCCCTTTCGGATCCGTGCGCCGCTCGCGCGCCTCATAGAGCGCAAGGCACCCGCTGCCGAGGCCTTTCGCGCGCCGGCGCTCGGTGATGGCGAGGCGCTGACCTCGGCGACGGCGGCGCCCGACTACCTGGCACTCGCGCTCCGCTCGCGCGTGTACGACCACCTTGGCGAGACACCGCTCCAGCACGCGCCTGCTCTGAGCGAGGCTCTCGGCGCCTCCGTCCACATCAAGCGCGAGGACGTGCTTCCGGGCTTCACCTTCTATGCGCGATGCGCCGTCAACGAGCTGGCCACGCTCCGCGCCTCCTCCGGGGCGGCGCCTCCGCGGCTCGTGACGGCGTCGATCGGCTCGCGCGGCCACGCCCTCGCATGGGCGGCAGATCGGCTCGGTAGACCCTTCCGAGACCCTTCCGAGACCCTTCCTTCCGAGACCCTTCCTTCCGAGACCCTTCCGAGACCCTTCCGAGACCCGTCCGAGACCCGTCCGAGACCCGTCCGAGACCCGTCCGAGACCCGTCCGAGGCCCTTCCTGCCCTCGCCGCCGTCTCCACTCGCCTGCGAACGCCACCTCTGCCTCCACCCTGCCCGCACCGCTGCCGCCGTCCCCACTCCCGCGGACATAGACCTCCGCACACGCCCACGACGCGTCCGCAGGCCTCGACCTCACCGTGGGGGTGCCTTCTGTTCACACCTTCTATTCACGCCTTCCGCAGGCCTCGACCTCACCGTGGTGATGCCTTCGCCGACGCCGTCGTCGCGCCGCGACGCTGTCTCGCGGCTCGGCGCCTCGGTACTCATCTCCAACGGCGAGACGCTCGTCGCTTACTTTTCCCTCAGCGATTTCTTTTCTCTCTCTAGGTGCTCACTCACGGCGAGACGCTCCGGCCCTATATTTCTTTTTCCAGGGCGATTTCTTTGTTCTAGGTGCTCATTCACGGCGAGACGCTCGTCGACTCGCAGGGCGAGGCGGCAAGGCTGGCCGCCGAGGAGGGGCTCGTTGCGGTCGGCTCACACGACGCGCCGCCGGTGCTCGCCGCCACCGGCGCGGTCGGGCTCGAGCTGCTGCGGCGGCACGAACTAAGTAATCAACCGCTGAGTCAGTACTGAATTAGGCACCGTCGGGCTCGAGCTGCTGCGGCAGCACGAATTAAGCATTCAACCGCTGAGTCATTACTGAATTAGGCACCGTCGGGCTCGAGCTGCTGCGGCAGCACGGCGCCGCGGCGGCGGCGCTGTCGCGCGCCGCGGAGTCTCCCCTGGGAGGGACGGCAGACGCACAGCGCGCCCAGTCTCCGGCGCGTGATACCGCACCGCCCACGGGGCTGAACCCACGGGCCTGAGCCCACGGCGGGTTCGGTACTATGGACGTATGGTAGTAGGGCACGCCTCTGGCGCGGCCTGGCGTGGCGGAGAGCGTCACTAGAAGCCGAACACGCATTCTTGTCTCCCAACCAGCGCTCGACAGGACACGGATTCCACAGTCTTCCGCCGCCTTCCGCTGCATTCCGCTGTCTTCCCCCTCCGTTGTGTTCCCGCCCTGATGTTGGCGTCTTCACAGCACGTAGGAGAGCGGCCGGCCCGACGGCGTGTTCGTGAGCGTCGGCGGCGGCTCGCTGCTGGCTGGGGTGGCGAGTGTGCTGAAGAGCACGTGGCCGGCGACCAAGGCGAGATGCGGGGAGATGGGGGGAGATGCGGGGAGATATGGGGCGGTGGGGGGAGGTGGGGGGGTATGGGGAGATCTGGGGAGATCTTGGGAGGTATGGGGGGTCGCGAGGGGTACTTGTGTGTCTGGCGAGAAGTCGACCTTCCCCCCGACCCTAGCACCCCTACCCTAGCACCCCTACCCTAGCACCCCTACCCTAGCACCCTACCCTAGCACCCCTACCCTAGCACCCTACCCTAGCACCCCTACCCTAGCACCCCTACCCTAGCACCCCTACCCTAGCACCCCTACCCTAGCACCCCTACCCTAGCACCCCTACCCTAGCACCCCTACCCTAGGTGATCGCTGTCGAGCCTCGCTCGGCGGACCTTCTCTCGCGCTCGCTGATGGTTGGCACGCGCATCACCGACGGAGGGCCCGCCGAGCCTAGAAGCCGAACACACGGATTCTTGTACTCCAGCCAGCGCTCGAGAGGACACGGACTCGACTGTACTCGGTCGTAATCGCATTCCCCCCGTCCTCACGCGGTGCTCTGAGTACACTCTGAGTACACTGCACACCCCTGTCTTCCCGCCCCCGAGGCCGTCTTCAGCACGCAGGCCCGCGGGTGAGAAGGCTGCGGAGGGCGTCGCCGTCGGCCAGATCGGACCCGAGGTGTTCCGCATCTGCGACGCACTCCCCCACATCTCCCCCATATCTCCCCATACTTCCTGCGTTATAGGTGTTCCGCATCTGCGACGCACTCGTCGACGAGGTACCGCACCACCCACTGGACTGAACCCACACTGGGCTCGGTAGTATGGAGGTATGGTAGGTGATGCTCGCGCAGAGATACCGCACCACCCACTGGACTGAACCCACACTGGGCTCGATAGTATGGAGGTATGGTAGGTGATGCTCGCGAGAGATACCGCACCACCCACTGGACTGAACCCACACTGGGCTCGATAGTATGGAGGTATGGTAGGTGATGCTCGCGAGAGATACCGCACCACCCACTGGACTGAACCCACACTGGGCTCGATAGTATGGAGGTATGGTAGGTGATGCTCGCGCAGAGATACCGCACCACCCACTGGACTGAACCCACACTGGGCTCGGTAGTATGGAGGTCTGGTAGGTGATGCTCGCGCAGAGATACCGCACCACCCACTGGACTGAACCCACACTGGGCTCGATAGCATGGAGGTATGGTAGGTGATGCTCGCGAGAGATACCGCACCACCCACTGGACTGAACCCACACTGGGCTCGGTAGTATGGAGGTATGGTAGGTGATGCTCGCGCAGAGATACCGCACCACCCACTGGACTGAACCCACACTGGGCTCGATAGTTATGGAGGTATGGTAGGTGATGCTCGCGCAGAGATACCGCACCACCCACTGGACTGAACCCACACTGGGCTCGATAGTATGGAGGTGTGGTAGGTGATGCTCGTCGACGAGATACCGCACCACCCACTGGACTGAACCCACACTGGGCTCGATAGTATGGAGGTATGGTAGGTGATGCTCGTCGACGAGATACCGCACCACCCACTGGACTGAACCCACACTGGGCTCGATAGTATGGAGGTCTGGTAGGTGATGCTCGCGAGAGTTACCGCACCACCCACTGGACTGAACCCACACTGGGCTCGATAGCATGGAGGTATGGTAGGTGATGCTCGTCGACGAGATACCGCACCACCCACTGGACTGAACCCACACTGGGCTCGATAGTATGGAGGTATGGTAGGTGATGCTCGCGAGAGATACCGCACCACCCACTGGACTGAACCCACACTGGGCTCGATAGCATGGAGGTATGGTAGGTGATGCTCGCGCAGAGATACCGCACCACCCACTGGACTGAACCCACACTGGGCTCGATAGCATGGAGGTGTGGTAGGTGATGCTCGTCGACGAGATACCGCACCACCCACTGGACTGAACCCACACTGGGCTCGATAGTATGGAGGTATGGTAGGTGATGCTCGTCGACGAGATACCGCACCACCCACTGGACTGAACCCACACTGGGCTCGATAGTATGGAGGTATGGTAGGTGATGCTCGCGCAGAGATACCGCACCACCCACTGGACTGAACCCACACTGGGCTCGGTAGTATGGAGGTCTGGTAGGTGATGCTCGTCGCCGAGCGCGAGATCGCCGCCGCTGTCCGCGACGTCTTCCTCGACACGCGAGCCGTCCTCGAGCCCGCCGCTCTATTTCCTTGTTGGCGCGCACCACTCCTTTTGCTCCTAGGCGCGCCGTGCTCGAGCCCGCCGGCGCCGTCTCGGTGGCCGGTCTCAAACAGTACGTCGCCCGCCGCCCGCCAGCGCCGAGCGCGCCGCCGCCCGCGTTCGTCGCCATCGCCGGCGACGCGTCCAACATCGAGTTCAGCAACATCTGGAGCGTCAGCAGGTTGCTGAGGTGCTGCCGCATTTCTTCTCCTATGGCTTTTTTTTCTTGTTTCTAGGAGCGTCAACAGTTTGCTGGAGCGCGTCGCGCAGGCAGAGCGCACCCCCGCGGAGTAGACGGCGGCAGGCGGCGGCGGCCGAGTCTACGGCGGCTACGTCCTACGTGTACCGCTTGGTGTGATCGCGAGTCGACCGTTGCAGGAGATCGCCGACGCCCGGAGTATGCCACCGATTGCGCGACTGCAGTCGGCAGGGCTCTCTATTGCGAGACCCCTCGCGACCTCGCTTCTCGCGATCCCACCCCCGACCACTATCTCCCCTATCTATTGTATTGACCGGACTATTGTCTCGCTTGTCTTCAACTTGAACTATGGCGAATGCGTACAGCCGTCTACAGTAACTATAGTGCACAGTGTCTCTGTCTGTTTCTCTTGCACTCAGATCCACAGACAACCCATCGAGATCACTTTTATATAGAGAGAGCACACAACCTCGAGAAAGAAAAGACGTCACACCTTTACCGCCGCGAACGTCACCATGACTGGGATGGGGTCGTCCGCCGCCGCCGCCCGCGTGCCGGCGCCGCCCTTTCCGCGCACGCCGAAGCGGCCCCGCCGGCGGCGCCTCCCCCAGAGGGCCGCACCGAGCACGACGAGCAGCGCGCCAGCCGCGCCGCCTGTTCACAGCGTGGCGCGTGAAGAGGCCCCGTTCACACCTCCGCCCCACACGCCACGTGGCAGAAGCGCCACCGGCGGCGCCAGCGATGAGGGCGGCGTCGGTGCTGCTCCCGCCGCCGGGGGAAGCTGCTGCGTCGGTGGGCGGCGGCGGCGGCGGCGGCGGCAGCGTTGGCTGCGGCAGAGCGGCCCACGCCACCATGGTTGTGACAGGTGACTCGTTGAAACTGACCTGTTCACAGCGAACGCGGTGTGAAGAAAGCCACTGCCGCTCAAATGGCGGATTGCTAGCTACGGTCTTGCGCGGCCATTGCCCCGCGGATGATGGAGAGATTCACGGACTTGACGGGGTAGTTGCCTTCGGCACCTGCGGTGACGGGAACGTCGGGAACGGGATTTGTCCCAACGCAGCGCAGTGCTGCAGCACTTCTGGACACTGTGCTCTCGACGACGCGCACTGCAATGGTTGTTGCGCACCTCGCTTTGGCTAAAGACAAAGACGGGGCTCACAAGTGTGGCTTGCCCCAGCATCAAATGAGAACCCAAACGTGGGTGCTACGGTACCCTCGCGCTCGCGCTGGCGTGCCACCATGCTGGCGCAATTCGATTGTGACGGAGGGTGTGTGGTGCGTGGGTGTGTATGTGCGGGACATGAGACGAATCATGGATGTCTGCTCGCAAGGCCGGCATAGGGCTGCGACGGCGCCTTCAAGACAGTGGCGGCCGGCGCGCCAATGTGGCGGCCGGAGGCCCAGGTCGCCTCGCGCATTGTACGGCTTTTAGGAGGGGGGTGGGGAGACATTAGCGATTAGGTGGGGGGCGGGGAGACGGAGACGCGGTTTGAGTTTATAGATGTCCGGTGTTTGAGATCTTTATACAGACGTCAAACACGAAACACCGCATGGCATCAGAAGTTTTATCTCTGGGCCCCGAAAGCCATCTCTAGCAGCGTCGTTACGCATGCGCGCACACACCACCCACAAGAGGGGGACCCCTTCTGATGACCCGCGTTCTGAGATCTTCGAGCTGCTTGTCGTCTTGATTACAGTCGTCCATGCTGGCCTTAGCCTCTCTCGGCGCCTCGGCGGTGGCCGCACGGACGGCCGTGCCGCCCGCCGCCTCGACCGCCAGGCCGCGCGCCGCGCCCGCCGCCATGCAGATGCCCGACGAGTCGTGGACGTGGGAGGACGAGTGCGGCATCGAGCAAATCGGCGCGCCCGCCTAGCAGAGAAGGAGGCGGTTGAGGGCGCGCCGCACGAGCCGCCGCCCACGCCAGCCCTGCGCCGAGGGGAGAGTGCGCGCCGAGGGCGCGCCGCAGAGAGGACCCTCGCCCCGTCGCCTCGCTCAGGCGACTGCATGGCCAACGGCATCTCGCGCGAGGCGGCGGCGATGCACTCGCACCTCCGCAAGGGCGGGCGCGGTGGGTCGCCAATGCAGCCCGACTTTGGCCCACCGGGCGGGCACCACGCCGGCCGGCACTGGAGCGGCCACCAGCACCCGCCGCAAGGCGGCCGGCTCCGGCCCCTCGGCCGCGCGGCGCCGAGCCGCGACGGCGGTCGGCCCGGCGGCCGGTACGGCGGCGGCGGCGGGCCCCCGATGGGGATGCGCGGGCCTCCGATGGGGATGCCCATGCGCCCCCGGTACGGCGGCCCGATGATGCCTGACGCCCCTCCGCCGCACCAGTGGGGCGGCCCCCCTGCCCACGGGGCTAGCCCCCCTGCCCACGGGGCTAGCCACGGGCTGCAGCCGCCTATCTTTGGGTTTGAGCCGCTGCCCTTCGACGACGGCGCGCCTCCGCAACCGAGACCCGAGACGCCCGTGACCCGCCCCGCCGCCCCCGGTTCGGGCGCCGGGCAGACCCCCCCCCCCCCCTCGCCCCTTCTCTCTCAGGCCCACAGCCTCCGGGCATCAAGGGGCGCTGGCGGTGGTAAGACGCGCCGCGGCGGGCACGAGCGGCCGACCGAGGCGAGCGGGGCCGGAGAGTCGAGTAGGTTGCGCGCGCAGCCAATGTCTGGCGCGGCGCGAGCTTTGTGCGGCGCGAGTAGCTCGTGCGGCGGTGAGGAGTGCGGCGGTTGTGGGGTGGTGCGGCGTCGGCCCTCTGCAGGGCCTCGCGCCTCTCGAGGCGGTCATGGCGGGGAGGCGAGGCGGGGAGGCGTAGCGGATTGGGGAGGAGCAGGCGCATGGGGAGGGAGGGCGCCGCGGCGACGCCGCGCTAGTAGGGAGCGCGAGGGGAGAGGCCGCGCAGCGCAGGGGGAGGTCCACCCAGGGGAGGTTGTGCATCGACCCTACTAGTAGCTAGCGGAGGGTGTGGAGTCCCGGTGCGCGATGGCGGCGGACTGAGTTTTATCATGTAAATTATCTGATACATGTACGAAATAGTGGGCTAATATTGCGCGAACATTCAAAGTGAGAGTTACTCCCCGCCGGTTCGCGACTTCAACTCGCTGTCCACGCTGACAGAGCTCAGGCGTCAGAGCGCACAGCGCGGTCAGGCTCAAGGGAGCACATGAGCACAGCGAGGCAGCTTCGCGCCAGGGTTTGTGACAGGGAGTCGAGAGAGCCGCGCCCCGTGCGGCGTGCGCGCGCTTAAATTCTCTCTGAGATCTCTCAGTCTCCTACAGTCAGACACAACAGTCTCACCTATGTCTTCGATGGTCTCAAAAACTCAATCTCTCATATCTCACACTCTCATCCGGCGGCGTCGCTGTCCGTGCCAGCCCCCGTCTCCGTGCCGTCCTCACTCTCTCCGGGGAGGCTCTCGAGCCGAAGCTTGCGCGTAGCTGCGCTCAGCTCCAGCTGCAGCGCAGCGATAGCGGACTGCAGGCTCCGGCTCTTCTCCTCGAGGCTCGCAATTGCGCGGCGCGCCTGGATCAGCTCATCCTCCTCCTTGTCCAGGTCCTTCAAGTAGCGATCCGTCAGCTTGGACGACGCCACCTTCTCGAGTGACTTGATGTTCTCGCGGAGCCGATCCTGGTTCTTGAAGCAGTCGTTGATGTGCGCGTTGTGCGCTGCAGCCTTGCGGCCCGCCTCCTCTCGCGAGTGGTTGTGGTCGAGCAGCTCCTCGAGCTGCTGCAGCATCTCGGCCGGCAGGAGCGCGCCCTCGCGCCACTGCTTGAGCTCTTGCGGCGTGACGCTGTCGCGCTCGACCTTGTCGAGGAGTGCCGCGCACTCCTCTCGCGCGATGAACGTCTCGAGCAAGGCGCGCGTCGAGGCCGCCATCACGCCGCTATCTGCCGCGCGGAGCTGCGAGTCGAGCAGCATGCGCAGCTGGCGCGCGGTCGTACGGCACGACGAGTGCGCTGCCGTCTCGCGCACGGTGAACTCGCGCTGCTCGCCCGGGGCCAGCACGAACTTGAAGCGAGAGAATGCCGTCGTCTTCTTGATGGCGCCCTCGGTGAGCACGGAGAAGCCGCCGCAGCCCGGAGCAGCCGAGTGGTCGAGGTATAGCGTCACGGGCGCCCCGCTCGGTGCGTTATTGCGCAGCGTGTAGCTCGTGGTGAGGTGCTCGCGGTGCGTGAGCCGGCAGCCCGCGAGGCGGCGGCGGCGGCCGCTGCTCTCTGCGGCGCGCTGCTGCTCGGCGCGCAGCCAGTGCAGCTCCACCTTCTCGACCGCCGCCTCCTTGTCGACGCGGCGCTCCACCGAGACGGTCGAGTCTTCGCCCCACGGGATGAGCTGCTCGTCGCCCGGCAGCATCGGCGTGAACGGGCACTGCGCGACGAGCCGGCCGCCCTCCGAGACCGAGCAGGTGCCGGGGGCAAGGACGCGAGTGGTGTCGTTGGTCAGATGGATGCAGCGCGTGGCGCAGACCTCGGACGCCTTCGGGTCGTACACGAGCACGCGGTCGCCGCGCACCGCGTGGCTGCCCAGCTCGACCGACGCCGTCTCCCCGGCGCGCACCGTGACAGCGTGCGGCACCTCGTAGATGACGTGCTCCGAGAGGCCGCTCAGAGCGACCGCGTCGAGGCTCTCGAAGCCGTCGCTGACAGGGTCACCAGAGGCCGGCCCGCCGCGCAGCCGCAGCACCAGGTGGAGCGTCGACTCCTTCTGGATGTTGTAGTCCGAGAGGGTGCGGCCGTCCTCGAGCTGCTTGCCCGCGAAGATGAGGCGCTGCTGGTCGGGCGGGATGCCCTCCTTGTCCTGGATCTTGGCCTTGATGTTGTCGATCGAGTCGGAGAACTCGACGTCGAGCGTGATTGTCTTGCCCGTGAGCGTCTTGACGAAGAGGTTGCCCGAGTCTGAGATCTGCCCCCACGCCTTGTGCTTGCCCTTGGACAAAGTGCCGGCGGCGCTCTTGCGCGCGCCGCTCTCCTTCTTCAGCAGCTGCAGCTCGTTGGCCACGAGCGACAGCGCGACGCCCTCCCAATCCTCCTCCCCGATGTTGGAGACGGTGGCAAACAGCCGAAGCCGGGCCTCGGCCATCGCCGCGCCGAGCGGCTCCGGCGGCACTTCGAGCCGGTACTGGCAGAGCCACTCCTTTGCTGGCTGCGCGTACGACACGAGCAGCTCGTCGAACGAGCCCGCCGCCTCGCCACCCGACCCGCTTGCTGCCGCCCGCGCGACGAGCGTCAAGTCCGTGTGCCTCTTGGGTGCGGCCGGCTTGCGCGCACTCAGCCTCGCGCCGAGCGCCTTGCGCAGGTCCTGCTGCAAGCTGTCGTCGAGCATGCAGATTGACCGCAGCACGTCGAAACGCACTCGAACCATCGATCCGCCGTGGTCGAGCACGACGAGCTCGGACCAAACGAGCTCAGCCTCCTCCGTCCCGGGCACCGCCCGCTTCTCCTTTTCCAGCAGCAGGAGCCGCCCGGAAATGGCCGACGCCGCCTCATCGCCCGTGGTGAGGGAGCAGTCGGCCCCGACCACCGAGGCGAGGAAGTCGCCGAGCGAGCTGCCGAGAGCAAACTCGTGGAGAGGCTCTCCTCCTGTACCCACCCGCGGTGCAGAATCTGGGTAGCTCACGATCACGCTCGCTGAGCCGGCGCTGACGTCGAGCGTCTCCATTGTGAGATCGCGCACTTCGTTCGGCACGCTGAGCCCAAACGAGGCCGTCTCGCCGCCGAGCGAGCCGGCGCGCTCGACGAAGGCGAGCGCGTTCTTGTAGACGGTCACCTTTTTGAGGTGTGTGCGAGCAGCAAGCATGCTTGGACGGGCTAGGACGCGACCAAAGGGAGCAAAAGAAGAAAAATGAACGCCCAAGGGTGCGTTCCGCAGCTAAGGGGACAACCCAAGTCCCGGCAGCGCAGAACTATCCTCCCTCGGAGAACCGTGTTATGGCCCTGCGACCGGGACCGCGCAGCGCAGGTCACAACTGGCATGAGCTAGCCGCGACATGCACATGGTCATGGAGCTCGCCCCATGTCGCGAGTTATCGCGCGCGTTTTTTCTTTCCACCTGTACAACGGGCTAAAGCTCGCGCCTCGCGCCACATCAACGCGACGCCCCCTCACCCCTCCACGTCGAACTGCACCTGCAGCGCGAGCCGCGAGCCGCGGTGTCCCACCCGCGCCACCGGCACGGCGATGGCCGCGCCCGCGCTCCCGCTGCCATCGAGCAAGCTGCGCTCGAGCGCGGGCGCGGAGAGGGGCAGGTCCGCGTCGTAGAAGCAGCGCGTGAAGGCGCCGCCGGCGAGCCGCGGCGACGCGTCGGCAGGCGCGCCGCAGCCCGGCGCCGCCGGCCCAGCGGCGGCGGTCCGGGCGCACGCCGCCGCCATCGCGGAGGAGACCGCCGCGGGGAGGTGGCGGAGGTCTGCAGGCGCGTCGCCTGGAGGGAGGGCCGAAGAGGGCGGTGAGCGGCGCGGCGGGCGGGGCGGCGAGGCCACCCACCCACTCAGTGGGTGCCACACACACCCTTCGGCTCCGCGACGCACTGCAGAAGGATCCGGCGGCCACCGCCGCTGAGCTCCGGGTCTCCACTGTCCGGCTCTCGGCGTGGGGGGAGCGGGTCCGAGACGGCGGTGCAGCGGAAAGTAAGGCTCTGCGCCTCCTCCTCCCACTCCGCCGCCCGCGCCGGCACCGCCTCCCCCCCCGCGCCCTCCTCGCCCGCCTCCAGCTGCACCTCGACCAGTGCTCCCATCGGCAGCGCGCCGACGCGCAGCACGAGCAGCGGCGGCAGCGGCGCCCCGCCGCCGCCGCACCGCCGCCACAGCCACGCGTGGCACGCCGCGTGCACCTGCACCACGTCGCTCTCGCGCACCACATACGCAATGAGCGAGAGCGGGCGGCGAGTGCCGAGGCCGAGTCCTGAAAGGACGGCCTCGGAGTGGCGCAGCGCGAGCCGTGCCTGCGCGAGCGCCCCCCCCTCGACCAGCGCCATCGTGGTAGGGACGAGGCCGAGCTGGCCCGCGACGTTGCCGACGCCGGCAGCGGCCGTCAGCTGGCAATACGGCCCGATCATGCGCGGTGCCCACTCGGAGAGCGAGCAGACCCGGAGCAGCCGCTTCGGCGGGGCCGCTGCAAGCACCTCGAGGGCGACGCGCGCGCCAGCGGCCGCCTCGTGCAGCGGCAGCTGGACGCACGCGCGCGCTGCGGGCGTCGAACGCATCAGACTCGCGTACGCGACGTTGAGGGCTCGGTAGTGTGCCAAGTCCGACACGTACAGGCGGACGTAGAGCACCTGTTCACAGCTAGAGGTGTGAAGAGACGCTGTTCACAGGTCCGACACGTACAGGCGGACGTAGAGCACCTCTGAGAGGGATCGCCCCGCCGCAGACAAGGCCGCGGGAAGTGCGGCGACGGCTGCGCGCAGCTGCGCCACCGCAGCCTCCGCCTCCGCCCTCGCCTCCGCCTCCGCCCTCCCCTCCGCCGTGCCGCCAGCCTCTGCGGCGAAAGGTCCCGACGCGGCGGCGGCGGCGCTGCTCGGGGGAAAGACGAGCCTGCAGATGCCCGCCGAAGCGGCGTGCGCCCACCCGCCACCGCCGCCACCGCCACCGCCGCCACCGCCACCGCCGCCACCGCTGAGGTACGGATCGGCGGGCGGTGCACGCAGCGGCAGCCACTCCCTCGGCACCGCGGCGGCGGCGGAGGCGGCGGCGGAGGCGGCGGCGGAGGCGGCGGGGGCGGAGGCGACCGCGCCTGCGGCGGCGAGCGAGGCGAGGGAGGCCGCCTCCTCCCCCTCCTCCTCCCGGTTCCGCTCCTCTTCCGCCTCTGTCGCCGCCGCCCTCCGCGCCTCAGCCCACGGCGCGCGCGGCGCGCCCGCGCCGGTTGGCGGCGCGGACTCGCCCTCCCCCTTGCCGCAGATGTCGACGCCGTCGGCCGCGAGCAGTACGACGGGCGCCATGCCCGACGGGTCCTCCGAGTGGACCAGCGGCCTGGCGCCACGCAGCACGAGCCGGCGGCGGAAGAGGGGGCAGTCCAGGGTGAGCGTCTCGTACTCGCCGCCTTCGCCGCAGACGTGGAACCCAAACCGACCCTCGAGGCGCCCAAACAGCGGCGCGAGCTCGCGGATCGACCTGTGCAGGTGCGAGGCGCCCAGCCCGAGAGCGGCCACCTTGACCAGCACCGCCTCGACGCCCGCCTCTGCCATCTCTGCGAGCAGCTCAGCCTGGTTGCGCTGCCACAGGTATGCGAGCGAGACAAGGCCGAGCCGCTCGCACACGTCCTCCACTCGGGTGCGCTGGTAGTTGGACAGGATCGCGCCGCAGCACACAGCCTCAAACTCGACCTCGGCTCGCGCCGCCTCGAGCAGTCGCAACAGGTCCTCAACCTCGTCGCCGTCCGTCCGCTCGTAGATGAGGCGCTGGTCGACCGCGTCGCCGGTGATCGGCGCACGGAAGAGGGGAAGCTCGAGGCATTCAGCCAGCGCCGGCACCAGCTCCGATCCGACAGTCTGGTACATGAACGAGTCCATCTCGCGGCCGTCGTCGGCGGGAGGGTGGAGGTTGCCAAGCGCGACGAGCTCGTGGCCGTGCTCGACGCACTTCATCATCGCGTAGGTGCTGTCCTTGCCGCCAGAGAGGAGAGCGAGGACTCGCATGTATGTGTATCTTTGCCGTTGGTGGGACGTGACCTCTCGCTGCTCACTTACTCGAGGAGAGCCGCAGAAGGAGAATTTTACAAACTCTCTCGAGGTTCTCGAGGTGGATATCCTTTGGCCGCGTTGGGTAGCGAGGATTGGTGTGACGCGATCCACGCAGGCGTGTTTTCTGGCGGCCGACCGTCAGTGCACGGAGTTGCCCCTTCTCCGACTGCCCCGGCTAGTTCCCGAGGTCGCGCGGGGCTGACCCCTGCGTCCCCCGAGACCTAGCGCGGGTGGGTTGGAGGGGGCTCGCCCCGTTCCTCCCCATCGGGCCGCGTGAGCGGCCACGCCTCGCAGATTCGTTTTCGCGCCTGGGTCAGGCGCGCGGGGCATCCCCCGGGTCGCTCGACCAGCGATCCGAAGAGTGGCCGCTATGCGAAGGAAAGAGCGGGGCCCTCGACGCCTCAGTCCGGCCCTCCGAGGGGGGAAGGGAAGTGCGGGGTCCCCACGGGCGCCTCAGTTCGGCCCTCCCGAGGGGGGGGGGGGGAGCAAGGGGGTGGGGGGATCAGGGCGGTGGGGAGGGGTCTCGGTTTCTTGTGGCTAACACTTGCCTTTCGGGGAGGGGCCTCCGGCCGTGCGAGGCAAGCTCAGCTCGACATCTTCCCCTCCTCCCCAGAGGCAGCGAGTAGGCAGCGAGAGGAGGTCTCGAGCGCCTATATGAAGGTATGTGAGATGGTGATGGGAATGGGTGGTCGGGCGGGCGGGCGGGCGGGCGGGCGGGCGGGCGGGCGGGCAAGCAAGCGGGGAGCGGCGGGCGGGCGGGGCGGAGCGGGCGGGCAGGGTTATCGGGGGAATCGTGTCCACAATCAGCGGCAGCGGAGCAGCAGCCGCAGCAGCAGCTGCTGCAGCAGCAAGCAGCAGCCAGATTGCTGCCGTTGTCTGCGCCGCGATCCGCCGCCGCGCCGCCGCGCCGCCGCCGCCTGCGCTCGCCGCCGCCTCGTAGACGACTCCTCTCGCGCTCGGAGAGCCGCGCAGCGGGCCGCGAGGTTGTGGTCAGAGAGCAGCAGGGTTGAGATCCACAAAATCGGCCAAATTTGAGGTTGCTCGAGAGAGCCTGGAAATGGTCCCGCGCCGTTGCCCCGGTGCCGGCGCATCACGTCTCAGCCGCGATGGGCCGGTTCCGCCGCGCAGTCGAGCAGCAGAAGCTCGGAGGCAACTTTGTCGACAAACTGGTCGAGCCAAAAATCGGCGAAGAAGCGGCACTGGCGGCACGCCGGGACGAATCCGGACTGATCACATTGTTCGGCACCGCGACGGCGAGCCGCCGCGAGCCCACCGGAGAGCTGGGAGCCGCGGCACTGGACTGCGCCGCCAGCGAGGCGAGAGCAGCAGCCGACCGGCCGTGACATGGCAGTTAGACGGCGGGATTTTTTCCACAACCTGACAGGCGAGGCGCGGGCGACGGCTTCCTCAGAAGCCGTCGCCCGCACCACAGGAGCAGTCACACCAAATTCTCACCCCGGCGCCCACCCACTCTCCACCCCGACATCCCCACCCCACCCCACAACCCCGCCCCCCCCCGACCCGAGCAACCCCGCCCCAACCCGACCCGACCCGATCCACCCTTGAGGGCGGCGGCCAGCGCCTTGCAGCCCTCGTCGCCAATCTTGTTGCCGTTGAGATTGAGAAACTCGAGCCGCGGCGCTGCCCCCTCCTTGCCGAGGGCGGCGGCCAGCGCCTTGCAGCCCTCGTCGCCAATCTCGTTGTCGCCGAAAGAGAGCTTCTCGAGCCGCGGCGCTGCCCCGCTCGCGAGGACCTCCGCCAGCTGCGCCGCCTCCGCGTCGCCCCAGTCGAGGCAGGCGTAGAACAGGTCGGTCGCCTTGCCAAACTGCTCCTCGAAGGCGGCCTTGTAAAGCTGCTTCACGAGCGGTTTGTCGTCCTTGCCGTTGGTGAAGCTCTTCGTCTCCAGCTCCGCCGCGAACGCAGACGGCAGCAGCGGAGGGCGCCGGCCGCCGTCCTTTCTGCAATCATCTCGGAGGCTGTCGTAGTCGTACTCCTTGCCGTCGCGCATCAAGCCGAGGTCGAGCGAGAGGTCGTATTCCTTTGTCAGGCTCGCCCAGGCGCTCTCGGTGAAGCACCAGCCGCGGTCAAAGTACTTGGCCACGTCGGTGCCCTCGGCCTGGTCCTCCGCCTTGTGGCCGTCCGGGAAGGAGGTCAGCCGCAGCACCCAAGTGCTGCGGGTGGGAGTAGAGCGTGCCGAGGCAGCCCAGCCCCTGCTTGGTAGAAGCGGTAGAGGGCGCGCACGCCTAAAATCGAAAGTCGTGGTTGGTGCGAGAGGGGCTTGGTGATTCGATTCCGTTCTTATCCTTCCATATACTTCACACCAGTCACCACCAACACGCTCGAGACGTGGGTCGTATGTACCAGCCCTATATGCACCCATGTACCTCGATATCCAGAAACCCCGGCGCTGCGCGTGCGTCTCAGCGGCAAAGAAGAACAACCCCCGCAACCCACCAAACCCCCGCGCGCCCCCACCGTCGCTGTACGTCGTGCGTCGCTCCTTCGCAGCCACGGGGACGGGTCTGCTGCTCTCTGCCGTGCTCACGCGGCGGTCCAGCCAGTCCCGGCGCCCTTGCCGCCCGGCCGGGGCTGGAGAGGCTCAGTAGAGGAAGATGCCGCGCTTGTTGCACACGGCCACCAGCTCAGGCTGGTCGCTGTTCTCGCTGCCCACGTAGAGCTTCTGCACGCGAGGGGAGGTGCGATGAGCATTGGGCGGGGGAGGGGCGTGTGGCGAGGGGGGCGTCTCGCGCCTCCAAGCTCGGGGCGGCCCCCTCCTTGAGGGCGGCGGCCAGCGCCTTGCAGCCCTCGTCGCCAATCTTGTTGCCGTTGAGATTGAGAAACTCGAGCCGCGGCGCTGCCCCCTCCTTGCCGAGGGCGGCGGCCAGCGCCTTGCAGCCCTCGTCGCCAATCTCGTTGTCGCCGAAAGAGAGCTTCTCGAGCCGCGGCGCTGCCCCGCTCGCGAGGACCTCCGCCACCTGCGCCGCCTCCGCGTCGCCCCAGCCGAGGCAGGCGTAGGAGAACAGGTCGATCGCCTTGCCAAACTGCTCCTCGAAGGCGGCCTTGTAAAGCTGCTTCACGAGCGGTTTGTCGTCCTTGCCGTTGGTGAAGCTCTTCGTCTCCAGCTCCGCCGCGAACGCAGACGGCAGCAGCGGAGGGCGCCGGCCGCCGTCCTTTCTGCAATCATCTCGGAGGCTGTCGTAGTCGTACTCCTTGCCGTCGCGCATCTTGCCGAGGTCGAGCGAGAGGTCGTATTCCTTTGTCAGGCCCGCCCAGCTGGACTCGGTGAAGCACCAGCCGCGGTCAAAGTACTCGGCCACGTTGGTGCCCTCGGCCTGGTCCTCCGCCTTGTGGCCGTCCGGGAAGGAGGTCAGCCGCAGCACCCATGTCTTCGGGTGGGAGTAGAGCGTGCCGAGGCAGCCCAGCCCCTGCTTGAAGAGCGCGTTCTGCTCCTCGGTGCGCATGACGCCGTTGGCGGGGTCGGGGTGCTGGTGCAGCGAGCCGAAGTCCCAAAAGACGCCGAGCCGCGTGAAGCTGGGAAAGCTGAGAATGGCCTTGAGCGCCCTTGCGACGCGGGCGAGGTTGGCTCCGCGCGGGTCGGGGTGGTCCTTGGTCAGCCACGGGTAGGAGAGCGCGGCGACGGCAAGGTCATACTCGTCGGTCGCCTCGACGAGATCGGCGAAAGAGAGGAAGGCCTCTTCAGGCAGCGCCTGGCGGTGGGAGAGGACGCCGCCCGCCTCGGCGTGGCGGATGATCCACTGCGCGTCGAGGAGGGCGACGGCGCCGCTCGCGAGGACCGGCTCCAGGTCGCCGCCGCCGAGCTTGCGCCACATCCTTAGCTTCCGTGGATCCACACCGAGGTCATCGGCAGCGACAAGAGGCGCGATAGTCGTCGCATCGATCGAAACCTGTGAGTTGGGTTCGGACGCCTCGGACGCTGCACCTGGCGAGGACGGCTGCAACGAGCGTTCGGCCCGAGAATGCAGCACGGCCTTGCGTGGGCGAGGCAGCTTCTTCTCGAACCACGCGCGCATGGACAGCATCGCGACGGTGCTCAACAGCGGCTCGGCTGACGCGGCGAGCCCAAGGAGTCGAAACGCGAGCTGAAGGCGTGTCACGAGTGGCCGAGCGGGGTTTCTTATTTTTTTCTTCTCGAGGTTCTCGAGGTGGATATCCTTTGGCCGCGTTGGGTAGCGAGGATTGGTGTAACCCGAGCCACGGAGGCGTGTTTTCTGACGGCCGACCGTCAGTGCACGGAGTTGCCCCTTCTCCGACTGCCCCGGCTAGTTCCCGAGGTCGTCGGGTGTGACCCCTTCGTCCCCCGAGACCTAGCGCGGGTGGGTTGGAGGGGCCTCGGTTGGAAGGCGCGCAAGCACGCCCTACGTCTTCCCCTCCTCCCCATCGGGCCGCGTGAGCGGCCACGCCTCGCAGATTCGTTTTCGCGCCTGGGTCAGGCGCGCGGGGCATCCCCCGGGTCGCTCGACCAGCGATCCGAAGAGTGGCCGCTATGCGAAGGAAAGAGTGGGGCCCTCGGGGTACGCCTCGTCCGGCCCCCTCCGAGGGGGGAAGGGAATTGCGGGGTCCCCTCGGGCGCCTCAGTTCGGCCCTCCCGAGGGGGGGAGGGGAGCAAGGGGGTGGGGGGATTGGGGTGGTGGGGAGGGGTCTCGGTTTCATGTGGCTAATACTTGCCTTTCGGGGGGGGCCTCGCGCCGTGCTAGCGCAGTGGCGCCCGCTCGACCTCTTCCCCCCCTCCCTCGAGGCAGCGAGTAGGCAGCGAGGGGAGGTCTCGAGCGCCTATATGAAGGTATGTGAGATGGTGATGGGAATGGGAGGTCGGGCGGGCGGGCGGGCGGGCGGGCGGGCGGGCGGGCGGGCAAGCGGGGAGAGGCGGGCGGGCGGGGCGGGGCGGGCGGGCGGGGTGATCGGAGAAGTCGTAGCCACAATCCGCAGCAGCGGAGCAGCCGCAGCCGCAGCAGCTGCTGCAGCTGCCACGCACTGCTCTCTCTCAGCCATCGTGAAACGGCTGTGCGGCTGTGCTTTGACGTTTGAGGACAGGAAAACGCCACCGAGCGCAGTGCCGAGCCGCGCTGCTGCTGCCCGCTAGCAGACAGTGCAACAGCGGGGCTGTGGCCTCATTTTGCCAGATTTTAGCCATAGTGCTCGCATGTAGTATATGCGAGCACCTATCTCGCTACCGTTGCGGATTGAGGTCCCGCGCACCTGTTTTTTGGAACCACCACAGCTAGCTGTGGTGGTGGGAGTGGTAGAGGATGTGATAGAGGATTAGAAGTGTGATGTTACAATGATTGACACATGCATATCAAACATACTAGCAAGCTAACAAGGAAGCTAGCGACTGTGATAAGCGTCTGGGAGCATGATATTCGATAATATGATATTGAAAATTGCAGTGAGACATGCGATGCCTGATCTTCTTCTTTATACTTTATCAAACAGTAACGAGGTCAGTTCAGGTTCTCTATCAGTGCGAGGGAGTTTTGTTGTAAAATTCTCTATCAGCGCGCCTACTCGCATAATGTGGGTAAACGAAAAAAGTAGCGCCCAATTCGTCTACGTACGGCTTGGTGTGTGGTTGGGGTGGCCTCAGGCATCCCCAAGGGAGCCTCTGCGGTGCCACATAAGCAGCTGAGTGATTGTCGAGACTTTAAAGGATTCGTTTGAAGAAACGCAAACAAGACAAACGGTACTATGGTCACCAGTAAACGAAAATTCGACTTTGAGGGATCATATCTCAAAAGGCTGGGTGAGAGCATAGCATTATTGTTGCATATTATACCACATAAGGTCAAACTTGACCCCAGAAGCATCAAGAACCCGATGCTCCGGCTCGACTGTGCCGGCACACTGCCTCCTCGCGCACGCTGCTCGCAGGCCGTTGCGGCCCGTGGTGCGCCAGAGAGAGAGGTCGACGCGTTGCCCCCGCCGGCGACCCCGCGCGGCTCAGGCCAGCCAGAAGGTGTGTGGTGACGGCACCGTGGCAGGAGTGCGGAGAAGAGCTCGCCGAACGCGAGCAGCAGATGGCCAAAGTGTGCCAGCGCGAGAGCCTCGCGAGCGGGCGCAGAAGGAGCTCGCCGTGACACGATGCCGGGCGGTGGTGGTGCTCTGGCGACTGTGCACAGTGGGCAAAGTCAGGCTGCAACAGGGCAGCACGTTGGTAGTGCCCTGCTGCAGCCTGGCCTGACATGCACAGGGCGAACAGAGGCGGTACTATCGTCCGGCGCTCGTCACCGAATCTGGGCGAACTTCGACCGCCGCCACAGCTCACCACGAGCACGCAGCGACAAAATGTTGACTGTATGGAAGTCGAGGCTGGTCCATAGGAAGAGGCTGCCGTGCGAGCCGGCAGCAGGCTGGCTCGTCGTGGACTGCCGCGGCGACTTTTTTCGGTGTCTTTCTTGATAGTACCGAATACGGTACTTTCGTTTACCCACACTCTGCGAGTACCGCCCTGGGTGGGAATTCGTGCCCCGTTAACCGCCATTCGGGCCTCCCGGCCTGCTGCGGCGGCGGCGCGGCCGGTTGAGGCCGGGCTCGGCCCGGCCCGCGACGGCTGGCCGCCGACGAGCGCGCTCGCGCTGCTCGTCAAGATGGCGGCGGTGGCGATTGCGGCGACAAAAGTGCAGGCGTACAGCGCTCAGGCGCACCTGTCGTCTTTCGTCTTTTGTCGCATTTCGCACACGCGCGCGCCGCGCGACCCGCGTCGCTCCGCGAGGGCATGAGCCTTCCGCGATTCGATCCCGCAGCCAAAAGCTGCTCGCTCGAACCGCGGCTGACTCTACCATCGCGGCTGCAGCTGTCGAGCTCTCCAAAAAACTGGTGCCTCATATGCTGCCTCCCTGCGGATGCTGCCGGCGAGCCTGGCGGTCCGCTGTACTACAAGGATGTGCTGACTCGATTCTACCTCGAATTCTTCTACCCCCACGACTCGGAACACGAATGTGACAGGACCATCGGGTCCTTCAGCCACCAAAGCGGGATCACCCGAGAGCAGCTGAGCCTGCCTCTGGCCTCGCCTCCCTCTCCTTCAGGCATTCGTGGCATCCTATGGGTCGTCCAGAGTATCGACCTCTGGCTTGTCAGCCGGTCACTTGATGACACCATGAAGTACAGCGATCGCCACCTCGCTGGCCTCTCCGCAGCCCCCCCCCGACCGCGTCGAACTCATCGGCGCGGGCTCTCTCGGCTACGGGACCGGCCCCAGCTTCGGCTGAGGGCTGACAAGCTGCCGAGCCCAAATCACACACACACGTGTCGGCTGGGTGGGTGGTGGGCAATTCAGCAAATTGATGTGACGGGAGTGGTGCACCTCACTCAGCTTTTGGTCGCCAGTTCGAATCTGCTCAGAGGAGTCGAATCGGATCAGGAGAGGGTAGCAGAGAGGGTAGCAGAGAGGGTAGCAGAGAGGGTAGCAGAGAGGGTAGCAGAGAGGGTAGCAGAGAGGGTAGCAGAGAGGGTAGCAGAGAGGGTAGCAGAGAGGGTAGCAGAGAGGGTAGCAGAGAGGGTAGCAGAGAGGGTAGCAGAGAGGGTAGCAGAGAGGGTAGCAGAGAGGGTAGCAGAGAGGGTAGCAGAGAGGGTAGCAGAGAGGGTAGCAGAGAGGGTAGCAGAGAGGGTAGCAGAGAGGGTAGCAGAGAGGGTAGCAGAGAGGGTAGCAGAGAGGGTAGCAGAGAGGGTAGCAGAGAGGGTAGCAGAGAGGGTAGCAGAGAGGGTAGCAGAGAGGGTAGCAGAGAGGGTAGCAGAGAGGGTAGCAGAGAGGGTAGCAGAGAGGGTAGCAGAGAGGGTAGCAGAGAGGGTAGCAGAGAGGGTAGCAGAGAGGGTAGCAGAGAGGGTAGCAGAGAGGGTAGCAGAGAGGGTAGCAGCGGGGATCGGAGACGCAACACAACGCTGTCTCACAGAAGGAAGTATTCGGAGAAGAACAAAAGAAACCGGCGGTAAAGAGAGGAAAAGAATTCTCATGCAGAAGAAAAACACGCGGCGCCGCACGCGCTGCAGCTGCACACCCACCGGCGCGCTACAACCGTTGTTGTTAGCGGGGGCCGGACGAGGAAGATGTCGAGCAGCGACCCGCAGTGCACACCCGCGCAGCCGCCACCGCCCGATCCGCCGCACCAGCCGCCACCACTCGACCCGCCGCACCAGCCGCTGCACCAGCCGCCGCAGCAGAGCGCGGCCTCCGCTGCGCTAGCAGCGCCCGACACCGGTGCTGCGGAGCCGCGGCCGCAGTCGCCGGCGCTTGCGGCGTCCTTCATCGCCGATGTGGAGCCGCGGCCGCAGTCGCCGGCTCGTCCGCCACCCCACCACCAGACTCTCCAGCAGCCCCCACCCCTTCTTCCCGACCCGCCGCCCTTGCTGCCGCAGCCCATGCAGGAGCCTCCGCCGCTGCAGCAGCAGCCACCCCCGCCGCTGCAGCAGCAGGAGCCTGTAGTTGCCGCGCAGCCGCTGCAGCAGCAGCCTCCCCCGCCGCTGCATCAGCAGCCTCCCCCGCCGACGATGGTTGCGACGCCGCTGCAGCAGCAGCCTCCTCCACCGCTGCAGCAGCAGCCGCCCCGGCTGCAGTGGCAGCCGCCTCCTCCCCAGCACCAGCCGCCGCCGCAGCCGCCGCCGCCGCCGCAGCCTCCCGACCGCCTCTCGCTGCTGCGCCGCCCCGGCTCGTCGTCTGGCTTCTTCGGCGTCACCAAGGAGAGGAAGGGATCCGCCGCGAGGCGCTACCTCGCCATCTCTCTCCCCCACCTCTCCCCCACCTCTCCCCCACCTCTCCCCCACCTCTCCCCCATCTCTCCTGTGCGATAGGCCCTACCTCGCCCAGATCCGGCGCGAAGGACGCCAGCGCAAGCTCGGCCGCCAACCACCACCGCCCTCGAGGCGGATCAATGCCGGTGGCGCGTGCGCGACGTGTGCGAGACACGTCCCATAGGCCGCTTCTCGACTGCCCTCGAGGCGGCGCACGCGTACGTCGACGCGATGACGGACGAGGACGTGACGAGGCTCGCGTACCGCACCTCCGTAGTACCGAACCCAGTAGTGTGGGTTCAGTCCCGTGGGGTGTATGGTTAGGCTGGCCGCGGCGGCGCCGCTGCGGGATGACGGCCTCTCTGTCGAAGCGGCGGCGGAGGCGGCGGAGGCGCAAGCGCAGCAGCTGCAGCTGACCCTCGAGGAGGCGAGATCTCCCCACATCTCCCCACATCTCCCCACATCTCCCCACGTCTCCCCACATCTCCCCACATCTCCCCACATCTCCCCACATCTCTCCACATCTCCCCACATCTCCCCACATCTCGCAACTGGCTCGCCCTTGGGGAGGCGCCGCTTGCACCAGTGCTTCATAGTACTGCGGAGGGGCTTTGACGCGATGAAGGGCGCGCGCACACACACCTTCTGCGCTCGACTGACCTGTCAAGACGCGTCTCGCTCTCTCCGGCGCCCGGCACAACGTCGGGAGACCCATCTCTCCCCCTGCTCTCCCCCTGTCCCGCCATGTCTCCCGATGTCTCCCCCCCCTCTCGCCGTCTCAGGCGCCCGGCACAAAGTCGGGCTACCGTGGCGTCGCGGTGCAGAAGAAGTCGGCCTCGCACCCCTTCACTGCGGTGGGGATCTGCAAGGACGGCGGTGCGCGGGTCCCCCCCCCCCCTCTCCCCCCACCTCCCGAGGTCTCCTCGCTTAGGTCATCTACAAGGACGGCAAGGCCCGCCACCTCGGCTGCTTCCGCACCAAGCAAGAGGCAGCCCTCGCGTACTCGCGCGCACTCGCCGACAAGCGCGGGGGGCCTGCCGGCGGCGGGACATGTCCGCGACACGTCCGTGACATGTCCGAGACATGTCCGGCAGGCGGGAGGGCCGGCCGGAGGCGGACGCTGTCGAGGAGCGCGAGCTGACGGCGGAGGAGGCGGAGGCGTTCGCCGAGGACGAGGGCCTCGCGCTCTGCCGCGCCTCGACCCAGACGGGCTTCAAGGGCGTGTGGAACCGGAAGCGGCGAGGGAGTACTGAGCCGATCCGCCGAGATCCGCCGAGATCCGCCGAGATCCGTCGAGATCCGTCGAGATCACAAGGGCGGTGGGTGGGGGGGGGGGGGGCGGAAGGGGGCGGGGAGGGGCCAACGCCCCTCCAACCCCGTACGGGCCTCTCGCGCTTCAGAGCCGCGCCCGCCAGCCGTGAGTCACTCCCCCGTGGCTGCTACCTCGAGCAGGTCGAAGTCACGACCCTACGCCGCCGAGTTTCTTTTTTAGGTCGAAGTCACGACCCTACGCGGCCGAGTTTCGCACCCGCAAGCTGGGAGGCTTCGCGACGCCCGAGGCGGCCGCGCTCGCATACGCACGCGCGGCCGCCTACCACGAGGTGACCCCCCCCCCCCCCCCCCCCAAAACCTCCCAAGCCCCTCCAAAGTTCCCCCCCCCCCCCAAAAAAAAAAAAAACGGTCCCGCCCCCACGGCCCTTCCCCGCCCCCCGCTTGAAGACCAACCCGTGGGGCCCCGGGAAAGGCTGCTTTTGCGTCTTCCCGGGGCTGGACAACTTCTCGCTGTACTGAAGCCGCGCTAAAAGAAGAACCCCCCCCCCCCCCCCCGCCCCTCGCCCCTTCCCTCTCCCCGCCCCTGTTCTCCGCCGGCCGCCTCCGGGCGCGGAAGGCGGCTCTCCTTCTTGCCGCGAGCACCTGCAGCCTCCCGACCCGCCGCCGCGACCATGGGGGGTGGCAGACATGGACCCAGCGGCTCGTACAGGCCGCCGCTGCCGCCGCTGCCGCCGCTGCCGCCTCCCTTCGTGCACGTCTGTGCGCTGCCACCGGGGCGGTACTCTAGTACTCCGGCGGAGGTAGGGCGAGGGGCTCGCTGGGGCGCGTGTGCTGAGGGGCCGGTGGGTGCCGTGAGCAGTGCACTCTACCGGCACCGGCGCAAACACTAGGTGTAGGTGATGTGTGAGAAACGCCCACCCACCGTCTAGTCTGGCTGTCTCTGCCTCTGTCTGGGCGGGATGTGGGAACCGGCAACTGACCGATTTCTATCAGAAAGAAAACATGTACACGACTCGATTCACGACCCCGAAGCGCAAGGGTCGATGACGAACGACAATTCGAGCAGACAATCCTAAGTCGTCAACACTAAGGCGCCGTGCGGGAGCCCTCTCCTCACGCTGTCGGCGAGCGCGTCGGTGTCGGCCTGCCCGTGCGGGAAGCGGTGCCCGTCGGGAAACTCGAGGTACTCCGCCGACGCGTACTGCCCCGCAAGCTGGCGGCACCACTCGTAAAACGGATCGTCGCGGCCCTGCGCCACCGTCGCCGGGAAGTCGAGCGGCGCGGAGAAGAGGGGCGCAAAGGCGTTCGCGCGGACCGGCATCCCGCAGACGAGGACGTTGTGGCTCCACGACGGCGGTCGGCCGGCGGCGAGGTGCGCGGCGGTCAGCAGCGTGATGAGGATTGCGCCCTGCGAGAAGCCAAGCAGCGTGTCTGGGCGGTGCCGCTCGACTGCCTCCTCGAGCCGCGTCATCGCCTCCTCGGCGTGAGGGTAGCGGACCGTGACGCTCTCGTCCATCAGCGCCCGCAGGTAGGCAGCCGGCTCGCGCGTCCCCTCGTAGGCGTCGTGCTCGACATCGTACCAGCTGAGGAACGGGCCGTCGAAGCGCGCGGCGACCGCAGGGTCGATGTATGTCTGCTCCAGCGCGCCCTCGACAAAGACAAACTCGGCCTCCGACTTTAGCGTGCGCCTCAGCTTGGCGGTCTGCACGCGCATGATCGCCTCGTTCGTCCCGCCGCCGTGGCAGCACAGGACGCGAGGGAGTGCGGCGGCCGCCCCGAGCGAGGTTGCTGCGACGGCGGCTCTGGTGAGTCGCATGGTGCGCGAGCTCTGCTCGCTGAGCAGGATATTGCCTGCTTGTGCTCGATGGGACTCAGCCGCGGTTTGGAGACCCGCCGCCTCGCCACCGTTCCACCCCCTGGGGGGAAAGAAGAATTTTACCACTACACCCCGTTTTTGCCCATTTTCGGGCGTTCGTCAAAATATCTGAAGATCCTACCATAGGATTCTCCCCAAACCTTGCTCAGCTGATCCAGCATGGGCCGTAGGCCAGGCCTGGGCAAAGAAACCAGTACCTCATCAGGCTTCCCTCCACCTTTGCAGGATTTTGCAAAAGGTGCATAGGAGTGAATCCGAGAGAGAGAGAATTCTTGATACGAAACCACGACGACACACACCAGTCGACTCGCATCGGTTGCCTCCATGAACCTCTCTCTCTCTCTCCGAGTGAATCCGAGTGAAAGAATTGTAAAATTCTTTTTTGACGCTGGGGACGCGGGAAACGCGCCCGCCCCCTCCTCTTTCCGGTGAAGGCTGTGCATATGGACTCGCCGCAGGTCTACGAGCCACTCGAGCCAACGCTCAAATCGGGATGGCTGGAGAAGCGGCCGTCCGACGCGCTCCGCCGCTCGCTCCCGCTCTCGGGCTGGCGGCGGCGCTGGTTCGACCTCACGCCATCGCAGCTGATTTGGCGGACCGGCCCTGGGCAGGAGGGAAAGGGCTCGCTCCCGCTGGCGCAGGCGTCGGTCCACGCGCCGTGCGCCTCGCTCCGCTCGACGCTTGACGGCGAGATTGCCGTCGAGCTCCTGCTGTGGCCGTCCGGCTCCGACGGCGATCCGCTCCTCTTTAGCCTCACAGACTGCCAGGTTTGAGCAGCGTCGCACCGCCACGCCGCCGCTGCGACCCGCGTGCCGATTGGCCGCGACAGCCTCTGCCCTGCTCACGCTCGCCTGCCCCCCGACCGCCCGCCTGCCACTGAGCCGAGTCTGCTGCCCCTGCTGCCCCTCCCAGGCGTCCGTGACGCTGCCCCTGCGCGCGGCGTCGGCGGATGAGGCGCATGAGTGGGCGAGCGCGCTTGCGTGCGCCGCCCGGCTCGCAAGCGAGGAGGCGTCGCCCTACCTGCCCTTCGAGGCGGGAGGCGGGCGGGCGTCCACGCGCAGCAGCAGCCTGCACACGCCCCACTCTGCCGGCAGTCCCTGCCGGCGGCAAGGCGCGGCCGCCTTCGAGGCGGCGCTCGAGGCGGTCTTCACGAGCGACTCGCCCGACTCCTCCCGCCGACTCCGACATGTGTATGTGCAGCCGCCGGAGGCGGACGTCTCGCAAGTGGCGGATGGCGACCCCGTGCAGGAGATCGCGGCGGGTTGCGGGACAATGCAGGAGGTTGTGAGCTCGCCGGAGCAAGACGGCGCCCACCTGCTGCGCGACGGATGGGCGCTTGGCACCGGCTTCCGCCTCTCGTCACCTCTCCTCTCCCGCCAAAGGCAATGCGGCGCCACCACCGCCCCTGCCACCTCCTCCTCCCTGCCGCCGCCGCGGCCAACCGCAACGTCGCCACAGCTCTCGCTGCCAGTCTCGTCACCACAAGTGTCTTCTTCTTGCGGAAGCGCGCGGTCGCTTCCCTTGCCCCGGCGGTGGCCGTCGCTGCCTTCGTCGCTGCCTCCCTCCTCGCCGCAGCCCTCCTCGCCGCCGCCCTCGTCGCCGCCGCTTGTGCCGCTGCCCTCATCACCGCCGCCCTCTGTGCCACTGCACGCGCCGTCGCCGCCACTGTCGCTGCCTCCCTCCTCGCCGCTGCTTTGGGATGCGACGTCCGCGCTGCGTCGGAGCAGAGACCTGCCTCAAGCTCCCT
>NW_005198950.1:66868-71654 GCF_000372725.1 Emiliania huxleyi CCMP1516
CCGCTGCAGGAAGGTTCCGTGGAGCCTCCGGGAGGGTTACAGGAAGGTTCCGAGGAGGGCTCGGGAAAGCTCGGCGCGGCCCAGCAAGCGCTCACGCCTCTGAGCAGCCGCGTCGCTGCCGCCGTCGACGGCGCTATGTCGCGCTATGGGCCACCGCTTGCCCTCTCTTCCGCCCTCTCCCCCGCCCTCTCCCCCGCCCTCTCTCCCGCTCTCTCGATGGCGGCAGTTGTTTCGAGCGGCATCGGATCGCCGCGGCCGCCCTCGCCACCCCCGCCGCCGTCGCCGCCGTCGCAGCAGCCCTCGCCCCCCTTGCCTCCCTCGCCTCCCTCGCCCGCCTCGCCCTCGTCGCGCCTCCTGCGCCCGCCACGTCTCTCGCTCAACGCGCCGCTTTCGCCATCGTCGCACTCACAGCTATCACTCTCGCCGCCGCCGCCAGTCTCGTCATCGCCGCCGCCAGCAGCGTCGCCGACGCCGCCATCGGCATCCAGCCTCGCCTCCACGCCCGCTGGCCGCCCCTCGCCAACGCCGCCGCTCGACCTGGTTCTCTCGCCGCCGCCAGACGCGTGCCCCTCGCCGCCGCCGCTGCGCTTGCCGCCCACACCCCAAGCACCGCAGTCGAGCCAGCTCGCGGCGCCGCCACGCAGCCGCAGCCTCAGCCGCCGCCGCTTCGCCGAGAGCGATCAGGAGGCGGCGGCGACCGCCTCAGACGCCTCCTCCCCTGCCGCGCCGGTCGCCGTTCGCTTGGCCGCATCGCTGCCGCCCTGGCGGAGGGAGCATTCGCAGCAGCAGGAGCAACCTAGATGCTGCAGACCCGCGTACTCGGATCGAGGACGAGCAGCGTATCGACCGGTACGAGCAGCCGCATTCCCTGGATGTTGCACGCCCGCGGTCCACCAAATGCCCTGCTCTGTTTTACCCACACGCCCTGAGCACCCTGCATCCCCTCGCTAGGAGCAGCTGAGGCCCCCTGGCCGAGCGCGCTGTGTCGTTGAGAACTGCGCGCGCCCTGGCGCTGCATGGCCATCCTGCGCGTGGGCGGCGTTCTTCACAGCTTGTCGGTGTGAACAGGCATCGCTCGCGCCAGCGAGCTCGAGGCGAACGGCGCGCACCGCCTCGCTGCAGAGGCGCTGTTCACAGCTTGCGGTCTCGTGTTGTGGTGAGAACCGAGTCTGATCACGACGCTGGCTGTGAACAGGTGCTCGCCATCGGCCTCGAGGTCTTCAAGGCGTCCGTCGACCGCAGGATCGCCGATGTCGTTCCGCCGTCTGCTGCGCTTGCGGCGGCTTGTGTCGCCGAATCACTGTAGAGGTGATGTCAAGAGTCAATCGAAAAGCGGCACATCGGGTGCACCTTTCTACTGTGTAGCCTCCGCCCCCCACCGCCGGCTGAGTCCACGCGGGTCAGGGTGCCGAGCTGTTGTAAAAACGCTCCGTAGAGAGCCACCAGACAGAGCCAGTGGCTGAGGCGCTGAGCCGTCAGTCCCAGGCCCCGGCGGGCCCCCAGGTCCCAACCCCAGAGACCGCCTAAGCACCTAAGCGGCCTAAGCGGGGGGGCGCTTAGGGTGCTTAGGTGCTTAGGTCGCCCTCGCGAGCGTAGCTACGTGCTGACATTATCATACGAGTGATCCATGGAGTGATCCTGAGTACCCTCATGGATATGCCTGCCTATCCATAGCCTATCGCTAAGTACGAGATTGCGGCCTCACAAAGCTCACGATCCGATCGAGCCCTCGAATATCACACGCACGCACGTGGGGAGCTGGGAACGGCTACTCCCCTCGGTCGGCGTCGGCGACAAGTAAGTACGCAAGCAAGGGGAGAATCGGACTGGACACCGGCGAAGATAAGTTTGGTCCAGAAGTCATCAACAATCGTGCTGATAACAGAAGTTGCCTCGCCCTAAGTTCAGGCATCGTTTGCACTGGGTCCCTGCTTGAGTAATCGCTGGCCAGGACTTGCTCGACGACTCACCCAGCTCCCCGTCGTCGTAGTCGTCGTCACACCGTTCTCGATAGCCTGATTCTTGAGCCGCTCACTGAGATCGTTGGCAGCCTTCTCGTAGCGAGCCGCCCATCGGCCGCTTCTGGGCGTCCTTGTATGGGGTCTGCACACAGACATTCGTGCCATTCTTGCCTTTCCCCTGCACCGTCGACCAGGAGCGCCCACTTGAAGTTGCGGGAGTCGATGTTGTACAAAGCATCCGTCTCACCCCATGAGTTGGAGGCTTGCATGCTCTCACCACAGCACTGTCATCAGCGTACTGGATGCAGACCGCGTGCAACCCGTGTCCACCCACGCTCGTGGTGATCACGCCAATCATGCACAAGCCGTTGGCCCACTTTTTCATTGTGTCGTGTGCTTTGTCGAAGCTGGTAATCTTGCCTCCATGCTCGACTTTGATCTGATAAGCCTCCTTCTTCTCAAGCGTCGGGACCCATGCTTCCTTTTTCCCCGACACGCCGTTCCATTCCTCACACATCGCAAGCGGATCATGGCCCTCCCAGCAGTCGCACAGCGTCTCGACCTTTGCGAAAAGATGCGCTTGCTCAATGTACAATGACGATGCCATACTTGCTACATTCCGTTGACGACGACCGTCGAGAACGCGTGTCCACAGCACGTGCCGAACTTCCCTAGCCTTGGTTGTTGTGGGGAGCCGCCATGCGAACTGCCATCTGGACTAGTGGGGGCGGATTTTTAGACCTTGTAGTTGGCCCGACCGTCGCGCGCTGCGTCAGCTTTCGGCACGGGCCCGATGCGCGCGCTTGCTTATGGTCCGACACATCTAAAGTGGAAGGGTGGGGTAGGGGAGAAGTTGTCTTGAGGGAAACATTGGACCGTCAGGCCCCGGGGACTGGCCAGCCCGACTGACACAACCTTCAGGAACACCATTTTGCGGTCCTGAGCGGCCGTCTCGGAGCAGAAGCTTCCCTGCCTCCTTAGCCATGTTGCGGTGCCCTCGTGCCATCTGGTCCACGCACTGCTCGCAAGTAAAGCGTCTTCACAGGTCGGCAGATACGCCTCACCTTCGAAAGGGTGGCTGCCTACCCCAAAGCCGAGCCCGGGGCATCGATTTCTCTTGACGATTTCACTTTAAAACGCTGGTGCAGATGGGGTTTTCTCTATAGAAGTCGGAGCCTTGCGTCCAAGGAGAGGCAGCGTGCGGCTCCGTGGACTCGGCCATCTCCCGCGGGTGAGAGGGCGAGAGGAAGCACTCCCGCCCTCTGAGGCGGCCGTCCGAGTCGGGGAGGCAAACACACAACCATCCTCGCGGGTGTGGGCGGCCTTATCGGCCCGCTATGCTAACCCAAAGTCGGCCCTTCCTCGCGGTCGGCTGCGGAGGCCCCTTAGCCCTAGCCGGAGCTAAGGGAGCCGACTTTTTCGGCGCTAACCCTAGGAGAAACCGCTCCGGAATAGGGTTACCGGCACCATCGGGCGGCGCCATGCGGATGGAGGGAGTCGGGTCTGCCATCGGCGGGCCGTCAGGGCGCTGAGAAGTCAAGGACGACTTTTTAGCTCCACTTTCGGCGTGCCGTATTTTATGCTTTTTCGAACGGCTGATCAGGGAGCGCACGAAAACGAACGAACGTTCGTGAAATCCGGTCGAACTTAGGGGAAAGAGAAAATCGGCGTGAAAAGTACGTTCGTTCGGCGTGCAGTTCAGCCAAGAGCCGCACCTGAACAGGGTAGGCTCCGCCCCACTGTGATTCGGACTGAGCGACGGCAGGACCCTTTGAAATCATGAATGGCGGCGTCCAGTGAGGCCCACACGGCCGGGGGTGGTAAGTGGGTGATAGGAGGGCCATAAACGACCATCACACCGGCCACCGGACCCCTCCACCCCCCCAAACACAGTCCAAACCGGCCCCGGCGGCCGGCGGGACGCACGCCGGCGCAGCACCATCAAGCTGCTGTACGGCCCCGGCATCGCCTCCCCAGAATTAGCTCTCAGTCAAGATATTGTGCACATGGGTGGTCTCTACAATATACTCACTGACACTGAACCTCCCAGAGCTCGTCCCGGTCCGTCACGGCCATCCTCGTCCTCCGCGGCGCCGGCTCCGGCCCCTCCGCCGCACTGTGATGAGCGTCGGCAGGACCCTTTGAAATCATAAATGGCGGCGTCTGGAGAGGCCCCCACGGCCGGGGGCGGTAAGTGGGTGATAGGAGGGTGATAAACGACCATCACACCGGCCACCGGACCACTCCACCCCCCCCAACACAGTCCAAACCGGCCCCGGCGGCCGCCGTGCAGGAGGCCGCCGGGGCGCACCAAACGGCCCTTCACGGCCGCCATACGGGCCACCACGGCCCGTCCCGGTGGCACGGGTGCCGCCGCGCACCCGCCCGACGCCCCCGGCCCGCCAGCTCCCGCTCTGGGGGGCTTCACCTCCGCCAGCGGGCCGAGCGTGCCGCCTTCTCGCCGCGCTGCGGCCGCACGCCCGAGAAGTGGCCGAAGGGCGACCTACGCGGCACTAAAATCACGACTAGAAGCGCCGCCCGCCAGCAGGCAGCTTGCCCGCCGCGCGCCGCGCGCCGCCGCAGCCCCCGGCCGGCGCTGGAAGGGCTATGCCGGCCGGTAGCCGCCGTCGCGCCGCCCGGCGGCCGCGTGGGCCGCAGCGGTTGGGGAGGCGGCGCCAGGACGCTCCGAGCGGAGCTATGAAGAGCCTGGGGCGCGGGGTGGGGGGCCGGGAGGGTGACGTGGGCGATGGTGGTGGCGTGGGTGCGCGGGGCCGGCGTGTGGGGGCGCGGGGAGGTCGGTGGTGGTGTGTGGTAGTTGGGGCTAG
>NW_005198950.1:71934-73445 GCF_000372725.1 Emiliania huxleyi CCMP1516
GCGGCGGGCGGCGCGGCGGGTGGGGCGGCAGCGGGGCACCCGCGAGATGGTGCCGTGGGCAGCGCTGCGGGGAAGCGAGGAAGGGGCGGAGGGAGGGAGGAGGGGGGGGCGGCTCGCCTGCCGCCCTCGAGCCGCGACAGCCGGTGCCGTGGCCGGCCCGCCTTCGAACGCGAAGGGGGGACGGCCTCATGCCGCCTCACCGCGAGAAGCGGCGGCCGGCCGCCACCTCAAAGGAGGCCTCTCGCGCTCGAAATACGTGCGAGGCACCTGCCGAAGGGGGTGGGGTGGTCGGGCGGTCTAGGGGAAGGCGTATCCGGTGGGTGGGCGCCGCTCCTACAGCGCGCGGGGCGGGGAGGCCGACTGCGGCGGTGATACGGTCGCGCGCGCGGGGCGTGGAGGGCCAGGGAGGTGGAATCCGGGGCGGCGGAAACCTCCGATTTTTTGCAGTTCTAATTAGCCCGAGGCTGGCCGGAGAGGATTGACGTATCCGATTTTTGTTTTTCCGCTGGTCCAGCCGGCCAGCCGTGCCTACGGCGAGAAAAGGAGCGTCAGACCCGGTCCGATCTCGCGCTCCAGCGGGAACGCCGAGCGCCTCGGACGCCAAGCGGAAACGGCGTTCCGAGGCGGGGCGCGGTGGCGATCGCCGGTCGGCGCCTTCGCGGCCGGCCGGCCCGGTGGGTTGCCACGGCACATGCGCCGCGCGCCGTCGCCAGGCCCCGCCGCCGCCCCGCCAGAGCAGCGGCGAGATGGGAGGCGGTCGGCGGGTACCATCGGCTCTTGAGCGAGCTTTCAGCTCACTTTGACGACGCTAGGAAAATCAATTCGTGGAATCCAGTCCGAGATGCAGTGAGGCGGAGCCTACCCTGAACGAACGAACTCGCGCCACTCCTCATGGCCCTGATGAAAAATTACGACCAATTATGTTAGTTGTTACCAAATCCACACACAAACACACGCTCAGCAACGCCGTCGGGGGCGGGCCAAACTCTCTTTTCGAGCGAGGTGAGCGTGCCGATGAAGTTGCTCGAGGTGTGATCAGCTGGTGCGCCGAGGCCACAGACGCGTCTGACTCCTGCGGCGCGGCTGGCCACTACGTGACCTGTGGCCATTCCGGGCCCACGTGACTCGCCCTTTGACCCTTGTCCCACGCGCCCCCAATGGCACGTTGACGCCCTGCTTAGCGGGTACCGCCAGCAGGGCTGGGGTGTCCGCCCATGCGAGTTGATGCATGTGGTACAGGTGGCCCGCGATGCCGTGAATGGCGCTCGAGTACTCGTAGTACGGCAGCCCAAAGTCCTTCGCGCACTGCTGGACGACGGGCTTGATCTTGAGCTGGTTCTCGTACGAGAGCGAAGGGAAGAGGTGATGCTCGATCTGCATCTCGAGCATGCCAGTGATGTAGCAGAGCGCGCCGAGGGTACCGTTGAAATTGGACGAGGTGAGCAGCTGGTGGGCGCCCCAGTCGCCCCCCTCCTGGAAGCGCGCGTGCAACGCGTTCGACTCGTTGACGT
>NW_005198949.1:0-1812 GCF_000372725.1 Emiliania huxleyi CCMP1516
GCCAACGGGATGGTGGTGCTCGCGGACGCGTCCGGCGTCCATGTGAAACCCGCGCCACGCCAGGAGCCGAGACCGCGCTGCAGACACCGGTCAAAGGAGGGTGGCGCCAGCACGGCGTTGACGCGCGCTCCGAAGCAGCAGAGGAGGAGCGTGCGGCGCATTCCTGCCCCGCAAAAACGTGGACAGATGCGGCTGCGGCTCAAAAAGAATTCTTGCGGCGATTGTCTCACAGCACACTGGCATGACAAGGGCGCGGACTGGCGCGGACTGGCACACTCAAAAAGAATGCACACCGGTATTGAGCACCGGTTAAGAGAGATAGGAAGAGGCAGACTCCCTAGGGTGGGCGACGGCTAGCGCATCACACACCTCTCCTTTAAAATCCCTGTGTGTGTGGTGGCGGCGTGCCGTCCTCCCACCCATCCCTCCCTTGGGTTGTATGTTTTCTTTCTTTCTTTCTTTTCCTCTCTGTTTTCTTTCTTTCTTTCTGCTCACTGGTTTCGGGTTATTTAAACTTACTATGAATGTAGCTCTTACGAACATTCCCGAAGGAGGACTGCGATGAGAGGAAGGAGCGACCCCGAAGGGTTTCTCGGGGTTAGTGCACCACTAACCGCCGAAGCGCACGCGCACTACCTGGGTCGGGCTCATACTAGCACCCCTTTTTGCGAGATAAGTAAGGTTTGCGTAGCGCGCATCGTACCATCCACGCGCCCGGCGCCGCGGTTCCAGTTTTGCCACAAGGTTCGGACTCACCGGGTTTCCAATAATTTGCAATCCAACTTAGGCGTGACACTTGCGCTTGGCGACCGGCACCCGCGCACATCGAGTCGATACAATCTAGCTAGGACTGTTTATGCTGCCTGACAAGGGCGACTTGGACTGCGCGCGGAGGCGCTGCTTCGCGAGGCATTGTGGAGGCGAGCCGAGAGACGCTCGGCGACCACCAGCATCCAGACACGCCGTCTCAATCGACAGCCTTGGCGGGCTGCTGCGCGACAAGGGCGCTCGGCGCGGAGGCGCTGTTATCGGGAGGATCTCGAGACGAGCCGAGAGAAGCTCGGCGACCGGCACCCGGACACGCTCGTCTCGATCTGCTGTCTCGGCCATCTCAGGCGACGCCCAGAGTCCGTCACCTGAAACGTGTTTCGTTTTGTGGGAAAATAAATCCCTTCGCAAACGCTCGAGGGCGCGGCGCTCCAATGCTTCCGTCCATGCTTTTCCGTCCATGTCTTTTCCGTCCATGTCGCCGGCGCCGATCGCACTGTCGAGGTCTTTACGCGTCAGAACCTCTACACCAAGGCCAAACAACTCTAACACTTACACATGATCGTTGATTGAGTTACTTGTTGTTTTCTTCGGCCTCGTCCTCTCACCCGACATCATTTGGCTAACCACCATACAGTCATCGCCACGAGACGTTTGTTTTCTTTTTGTGTGTGCCTTCAAGCAAAAAAACGTCCCCGGGCACAGCACTGACAGTGATTCACAGATAGGTTGATGATCTAAGAGACAAAGACTGCGCCACCGGCAAGCGAACGTCGCGAAAATAAAAACCCATGCGCGCCGCGGAGAAAGGCTCGCGGCGCGGCCTTGTCCGCCGCCGCCTGCCGCTGCGCGGCCTCGTCCGCCGCTGCCTGCCTCGCCGCCGCCGCCGCCGCCACGTGCCTCACCGGCGCGGCGGCGGCGCCCGCCCGCTTCTTCGCGAGCGCCTTCTCGTCGCTCACGGCGGGTCCGCTGCAGGTCACCGCCGCGGCCGCCGCCCTGGCCGTCGATTCGCACATCGCCGAGGAGGCGGGGAACCCTGGCAAC
>NW_005198948.1:0-1812 GCF_000372725.1 Emiliania huxleyi CCMP1516
ACGATGAAGACGCTGTGATACTGGCCTGCCGCCGCCCTCGCCGGCGGGTTGGACTCGCACAGCAGCGCCGAATAGCACAGCCACCGCACGGCGCAGCCCTCACCCTCTGGCTGCGCCGGCAGCTCGAAGCCGCGCTCTTGCGCCCACAAGCGGATGGCCTCTAGCGCAAGCGAGGCGTGGGAGAGGAGCGAGACGGCCGCGACGCGAGCGATGTCGGCGGGGTCGCAGCGAGAGAAGGTGCGCACGAGGAGGTCCGTGGGGAGGTCGAGGAGGCGGGCGGGCGGCGGCGTGTCTGGAGAGGGAGCGGCGGTGGAGGCCAAGGCGAGGCGGCGCGAGCGGCGGCGCGGCGGGGTGGACATCGCGACGAAAAGAATCTTCAAGCCCACCAACAGAATGAGGCGTGAATCCTTTAGGATTCTCGCCCGCTCTGCTGAGGGGAGGGGACGGTCGACTGGGCCGGTCGCTCGACCCGATTCTACTCTACTCTCAGTCTACCATTCATGGACAATAGTGTCTGTGACGGCGGTCACATTCACAGCGAGGTCAGTTCACAGCCGAGGGGACGGTCGACTGGGCCGGTCGCTCGACCCGATTCTACTCTACTCTCAGTCTACCATTCATGGACAATAGTGTCTGTGACGGCGGTCACATTCACAGCGAGGTCAGTTCACAGCCGAGCAATCGATCCTGACACGCTCCACTTTCAGGGCTCGCCGCGGCTCGAGCAAGGTCAATGGCGATCGGCATCTTGCCAGCTGTGGCTTGCCCGTCTACCGCTACCGCGCCTTCAGATACAGTCGCCCCTCCCGCCCACGCCGGCGACTGCCTGAGGTGCAGTTGACATCTGGATGACTGCGCATAATGGGGTTGACCCGCCGCGCAGCAACCCGATGTTCACGATTTAGGTTTCCGTCGAGTGACGAGTCTCGTCCGAGACGTCTAGTCTCATCCCGCCTCGTGGCATACCTGTTCTAGTGTGTCATGGGTGTCCCAGTGGTGTTCTCGTGTGTGGGGGAGGCTCAGCAGCCCACCACAGGGAGGTTTCGTCAGTCTCGGCGTCGCATCTGCCGCGCCGAGATTCGACGGACCGAAGGGGTGTAGAGGCTAGCGCTCTCGGTCGAGAGAAGCGCATTACTCAAGACAATGATTACTACATCATGCACGACCTCGAGCGTGCAACGCCGCACAGTGCTCAGGGTTCGAGCAGGTGCAGGCGAGTGGAGGGGCCCCTGGCAGAGTTGAGACATTCTGGGTTCAAAATGAAACGAATCGAGTGACTCTCCCTTGTGCCCCCATGCCGCGCGCAGTTCTCCTCCTGCTCCTGTCGCCGAGCAGCAGCGCTCTTCGCGTGGGCCCCGTGAGCTTCACCAACATCTTCTCTGACACCGCTCTTCGCGCGCAAACGCAGAGCGTGCGTTCGGCCCCCAGCACTCGTCTCGACACAGAGCGCGGTAGCACCGACCATCTCCTTGGCCCTTACTGCGCAGGTGCGCGGCCGGAGCTACGCAAACATGACCAAGTTATCGTCTTTCCGCGACCCCGTCGTGCGGACAGAGCTCAACACGCCGAGTGAGCTGCGGCAAGGCCCCGCGACGGCGTGGATCACGGCACCCTACCGCCTCTCCGTGCTCGCCGCCTGCTGGATGCTCTACCCTCCCTTGATCCTCTCGCTCCGATCGCTGCTGTCCCCGGCGACGCTGACGGGGGTGATGAACGCGGGGGGCATGCCCGGCGATGGCCTGCCGCTCGACGCGGGAGCCATCACCAGCGGATTCGCGCCCGCCATCTCGCTGCTCTACGGCGCGTGGCTCG
>NW_005198947.1:0-1811 GCF_000372725.1 Emiliania huxleyi CCMP1516
CTGTGGTTGGCCCCCCCTGACCGGGTGAGGGAGTGGCGCCCCGGGAGTGCCGCTCCGGCGACGTCTGTGGCCTCCACGGTACCGTGACCGCGGTGCTCGCTCTCGCGGCCGTCTCACGACCCGCTCGAGACGAAAACTGGAGCGGACGGTGCGACGAACCGCGAGTGGGATGATCTTCTCCGCGCGGCTGGGCCCGCCCCTAGTCGGGGCCGACCCGCCCAGTCACTGGGCAGCGCGTGCGCCGGCGTTCTGGACGACGGTGTGCTGGTGCATCCGGGAGGCTCCGCGGGGCTGCTCTAGCAGCCTCGGGAGGGTCGAAAATCGAAGCCGAAGCGGCGGACCACGGAAGCTCCACGGACGGTGAGGCGGGCTGTGGTTGGCCCCCCCTGACCGGGTGAGGGAGTGGCGCCCCGGGAGTGCCGCTCCGGCGACGTCTGTGGCCTCCACGGTACCGTGACCGCGCCGGCCTCGCTCGGGAGGCTCGTCTTTCGGAGCGGCGTCGGCCTCCGAAACCGTCGCGTTGCTGCGCCTGGACGGCTTCGATGCTCGCCAAACCCGTCGGCACCGTCCATATACACATGAATTGTGAACGAACGCGCATTTTTCTGATACTTTACTCGCATATGCCGAAATGTTAGTTTCGATCTAGTCCTCACGGACACAAAACAGAGGCCTCCTAGCACGGCGGAGAAGCGACTAAGAGTCGCCGACGTGCGAGTAAAGTGTCAGAAAAATACGCCCGGAATCACAATTGATCCCGTCGACAAGGCGCCCCAATCGCGGAGGTCTGGCGCGGGCGTGGAGGCGAGCATCGACGCCTCGACGGTTGCTCTTCAGAGGCCGAAAACAGGCGCCTGAAAAAGGAGAGAACGCGAGACTGATCACGCGCGCGGAAAAGCCCGAGGGGCGAATCTAAAGTGCCGAGGCGCTTGCTAATCACCCCAGCTAGGGCCACGGAGGCGCTCGCGGCAGGTCTCCGCGCGCGCGCTGGCCGGTGGCAGCTGATCTCGGGCGGCGGGCGGCGGGAATGGGCTCGGGCGGCACCTTTTGCCCTCAAAAGTCGTTCGAGAGTACCGGGTCGCGGCGGGAACGCGCCCATCCGCTCGATGGGTGTCAGGAGTCGATCGCCTGCGCCACGAGCGAGCACGGGAGTCGTCGCGATGGGAGTCGTAGCGGCGTGGCGCTGGGCTTCGAGAGAGCGACGTGGGCGCGGCGGCGCGGGCGGCCGGTGGGGCGCGTGAGGTCCGCACCTTCGCGACGGGCAGGCTCGATACGGCCGCTGGCCGGGGCGGCCGCTCGACCGGCCGCCGCGGTCGTTCCGGCGGCGGCGTCGGCGTCGGCGTCGCGAGCGAACTGGCTCGCATTCGACGAGCGACCCTCTTCACAGCCTTGTTATTGAGAAGGAAATACCTCTTATGGCGCTGTGCACTGGTTCACAGAACCCGGACTGCCACCTTAATATGGGCATGCACTGGCAACTCGTTGAAAATGAAATGTACCGTGAGAGCCTCGGCCCCAGCCTCTCTACATCCCCTGCGCGTGTGCTGCCCTGTCGGCCTCTGCGCTTACCGCTGCTAAGTGCTAGTTGTCGGATGCGCCGATTCCTCACGGCGAGAGAGAAGGCGAGCTCTCTCGCTCCGGAGCAGCAACCAAAAGCCCAGGGGACGGGCGTCGAAGAGGCCGCGCGCAAGCGACGACAACTCCGACTCGCAGGGCGGACAGGGCCGCGAGCAGCGGAGGCGGGGGAGCGGCGACACGAGACAGACCTGACTCTACTCCTCGGCCGCAGGGGGCGGCGGGGGCGGGGGCGG
>NW_005198946.1:0-1810 GCF_000372725.1 Emiliania huxleyi CCMP1516
AAGTTAAGAAAGGGGCTTTGGGAATTTAATTTTGGGGTTTGGCCGTTCGGAACCGCCGGATCCCAACGTTCCAAAACTTTCCTGGATGGACTCCCGCGCACAGCGCCCACAAGAGAAGTGCACTAGACCACAGCCACTCGCCCCAACGACGCTGTCCCCATCTCCTCGCGAAGCCGACCCGCCCGCGGCGGACCCCCCAGCTCGGTCCTCGCATGAAGCGGCCGCGGAGGGCTCCCGGGGGGTGTCTGAGAAAGACGGATTTACGTGGGCTGTGGGAGATTTACTGTCGACCCAAACGACACTGTGGCGTAATCCTCTCAATGACAATATATTGACGTATTGATCGCTGATTTTTAACAAAAAGCATAAAATGTTGAAATTTGACCCAAACATCGCCTATGTGGTGGCTTGAATTCGAAAGATTTGCGAGTAGAAAGCATGGCAGAAAGCGATTTTGATGCGAATCGCGATTTTCAAGCGATTTTGGCCCATTTAAGGCGATTTTCGAGCGTCCTCAAGCCCGGGATGGACCTCCCATCGCTGGAAACGGAGTCCACCCCGACCAGACCAGGGCCAACCCCCTCTAAGTATTGACAATATATTGGAGATTGACTGCGCCTCTAAGTATTGGAGCAATATATTCAATATTTATACACATCCTTAATCGCAACGCCAGAGGCCGTGCTTGGAGAGTGTGTCGCGCTGCTGCTGCGTCAGCGGATTGAGCCGCGGCGCAGGCTCCATCGGTGAGCTGCGGCGGCGCGCCGGCCGCTTCATGCATAGCTCTCCGGCGAGCGGCCGCGAACGCGTTTTCCGTCCGCCCGTTTCATCGAGTTTGCCCGAGTGGTAAAATGCAATCGAATTTGCCCGAGTGGTAAAGTGCAACTTTGGCATTTGGTAAAAGTTGCCCGAGTGGTCTGTGGGAAAAAAACCAAAGCGGCGGGGTGGCCCCAACAGCTAAAGGTCAACATCCCCTCCGGCTACGACAATGTGAACCTGATCTGGTCCTCACGGGGTTGACCCGTCTCCTCCAGATCGAGACGGACTTCGTGAACGGCCGAGCAATATTTCTTCATTACTATACTGTCCCGTTTTGCTGTTCACAGCTAGGGACGGCCTCTGCGGCAAAGTCAAACCACCCCACCTACCGCCTCCCTCCCTCCCACCTACCACAGCAAACCTTCGGCTCCCGCTCAGAGGCTCGCCGCGCCCGTGCGGCGCGCCGAGGCGGCGCCGAGGCCGGCGCCTTGCACCCGGCCCGCGGCCGGCACCGCCTCGCCCCACAACTGACCGCCCTGCGGCCCCTGCGCAGGCGTACCACAGGCGTCGCTCAAAAACGACGCCGGTTGTGGGCTGCTCCCTTGACCCGTCACCCGCCGCGCCCTCGCCCGGGCGCCTCACCGCTCACGGAGCGCTCAGCTGCTCGCCGCCGCCGCCGCGCGTCCCGCGCCGCCACGCTTGCCCTCCTTTGCCTGACGCGCGCGCACTGCACCGGCAGAGCGCGCGTCTGTCACAGACGGAGCAGCGACCGCGCCAGCGGTCGCTGCTCCGCCCCTCCGCCCCTCCGTCGCGCGCGCCGCGCGCGCGCTGCCGCCGCCGCCGCCGCCGCCGCCCCCTCCTCGCCGTCTTCCCCACCCTACCCTCTGTTGCGCGCGCCGCGCGCTGCGCGCCCCCGCGCCCACCCCCGCCCCCGCCCCCGCCCCCGCCCCCGCTCCCAAGCACCCCTTCCCCGGTAGGTGTGCGTAGAAAGTGGAGCCAATCGAGAGGTGGCAGAAGCCGCCGTGTGTGACACATATTGCGGCACGTGAGT
>NW_005198945.1:0-1810 GCF_000372725.1 Emiliania huxleyi CCMP1516
AGTCCGGCATGGCCGGAACAAGGTCGTGGCCCAGTGCATCGGACAATGAGCCGGCATTTGGCCCGGGCAGCGGGTGCAGGGCGCCCACCTGCTGGCAAATGTCCTGGTGGTATGCCCCCGGGTGGGAGGTTTTTACCGCCACGCATCCTTCCACCAGGAAGCGTTGCACCAGTTGTTCCAGTTCGGGTGTGGCAGATGGGTTTGGGGCAGCAGGCTCGGTGGTAGCGGCAGCAGTCGGGACAATCTCAGGGGGCCGTGGATACCGGGCCCCCCATAAAACGAGACCTGCTCCAAGACCTGTTCCGGCAAGGCCGTACACGAGCTTCGCCCGCGGCATGCCTCGGTTCCGATTCCGCGTGCTTTCCCGGCCCGGACGTGTCCCCGGCCGGGGCGCCCCCCCCCCCCCCCGCGCCGCAGGCGCCCCCGGCGCCGCAGGCGCCCCTCGCGCCGCAGGCGCGGGCCAGCGCGGCGCGCAGCGCCGCAGGGGTGTCATAAATAAGGCCCCTGAGTCCTCGACTTTTTTGGGTCGTAAACTTCCGCGACATATCACCCCTTTGCAGGTCGATCCTAGAGGCCTAGCCATGTAGCATACATAGACAGGCCTTCAGACGCGGTCGAACACGCTATCACGCTCACACGATGTCAGCAGCTTTACTTCGGACACGCACACGCTTCCACCACACAACACAGCGGCGGCGGCAATGGAGGTGGTCGCGCGGCCGCGGCGAGGCGGCGACGTCGGCGGCGGTGGTAGCGAGGGCAGCGGTGGGGACGATGCAAGCGGCGCGAGCGGCGCGAGCGGCGCGGGTGGGGGCGGTAGCGCGGGCAGCGGCGGCGATGGGTGCAGCGAGGAGGCGTGGGAGCGGCACCGGCGGCGGCGTCGGAGCTCGGAGACAGCAACGTCGCAGGCGGTGGTTGTGGATGCGTCGGGGTCATGGCAGCAGGGGTAGCAGCGAGGGCGGCGAGGGCGGCACCGAGGGCAGCGGCAGGGGTGGCGGCGAGAGCAGGGAGGCGAGGGCGGCGAGGGCGTCAGCGGCGAGGGCAGCGAGGTATGCGGTGAGTCGGTGCCCAGCGGCGGCGGCGGCGGCGGCGGGCGGCGGCGACGGCAGCGACGGCAAAGGCGGTCCGGTGGTAACGGTGGTCTTCTGGAGAAGCAGGGATGGTGCCCATCTTGTCGTCTGAGCGCTCACGCTCAAGGTGATCTCGGTGCATTCACGAGGCTCTTGGACGGTCCGATGAACAGCGTCGGCCTATCGGGCACTGCACAGCGGCGAGGCAGCAAGCAACCCGGACCCTTACCGGACGAAGTCTGGGCACATGTGCTGTGCGAGACACTTAAGCACCGACGGCACACCGACCGACCAAAGCCCCAAGTAGGATTTCTACGAAGGTTAAATTCTACTGCCGCATCGCTCTTGAAAACTCAAAGGAATCTCATTAGGCATCCACACTCAGCCGCTCAGGTGTTGGTGCAGCAGGCAGCAGTGCAGCTTCGACTGCGGCCATCACGTCGTCACATGGAGCAAAGATGTGCAGCGCGGCGAGCGGATCCTTCGGCGTGTTCTGAAAGCTCACGATGACCAGCCTGCCGCCTGCTGGCTTCGCCTCGCGCGGCGGTATGCATTCCTCTGGAAGTTCGCACGCGGTCGGCACGCTCAGGCTGCTGCCAAGCACGACGACCAAGTCTGCCTTCAGCATCGCTACCCACGCGCGATCATGCTCTGCCTCCATGCTCGGCACATGCTCGAATGTATTACCGAAATGGGCGAGGTTGTCCCGAAGCGGACCGCCGCACTTCTCGCAAGGTCGC
>NW_005198944.1:0-1809 GCF_000372725.1 Emiliania huxleyi CCMP1516
TTGTATCGAGAAGTTCTGTGTGGTTGGAGTGTGTAGATCTGGGGATGTGTCGGTCTGGTCTGTGGTAGGTCTGCGCGGCGCGCACTCTCGGGGCCAGGTGGGCGTTCGGTGCTGCACGCCTGGTTGGAGGCGGCCCTTGGCGGCGGCGGGCCGCCCTGCCCCTGTCCTGCGGAGGGCCGGGGCGGCGGCGGGGCGGCGGCGGGCGCAGCGGCAGCGGGCGCGGTCATTGCGCGCGGCCCAGAAAAAGAATTTTTCTTCTGATCGTCCTTACAAGATCCTGCTCGTGCAGGTGGGGACCCTGTCCTTCTCCCACCCCTCGTTTGGCGTGTACGTTGTTACCATACAAGCCCCTCTCACAGCAGACTGGCTCGGACTGGCACTACAAATGGCACAGCAAAAGAATTTAAACAAAACAACTCTCTCTCAGAGCACACAGGCTCGACACAGGTGCGAACTGGCGCGTGCTAGTACTATCACCGGCACACCACCGGAGCCGCCTAAGCGACTCCGTTAAGAACGGCAATGCACTTAGCTCCGTGCACAATGCCGCTGTCCCCGCACGCTAGCTCGTTCACCGTCTGCCACGCCACGGCGGTGTGGAAAGAATTAAAGGAAAGGGATCCTTGAACCATTGCCGGCGGGCGGGTCCTTGATAGGCCAACCAACTCTAACACTCACACGTCATTAGTATCGGCAGAGATCTCTCGGAGGTGGCGAGGTCGGCAGTGGCTGAGGCGGTGGCGACGGCGACAGTGGGGGTGTAGTGGGCGCCGACGAGGGCGGTGGCGGAGCCGAGGGCTGTGGAAGCGGCGCATGTACAGAGGTTATCGACGGAGGCATCGAAGGTGAAGCCGAGGGCGTCGGCCGCTCGAGAGCGGTGACGGACGCGTCAGCGTCGGGGAAGGTGGCGAAGGCGACAGCGCCACAGAGGGCACTGACGGAGAGACAGCAGCGACGGCGACGTGGCGCCGGCGGGGGTGGGGACGGTGAGGGAGGGGGGGGGGGGGGGGAGCGGCGACGGCGGTGGTCAGCGAAGACGGCGGCGGCGTGGTCAGCGGCGGCGATGGTGGAGGCGGTATAGGCGGTGTTGAGAGGAGCGGCGGAGAGTGAGACGACGATGACGGCGGCGGCGAAGAGGGTGGGTGTGCGACGGTAATGGCGAGGGCGTTTGTGGCGAGGGCAGCGGTGACGATGGTGGCGGGCTCGCAAGAGGAGATCTCTGGGATGGCGGAGATCGTGACGTTGGTGTTGGAAGGGGCGAAGAGGGCGGCGGCAAGGGCGGTGGCGGTGGGGAGGGTGGCAGGTGGAGAGAAGTGTCGGGATGAGCGATGGTGAAGGCATGGAGGAAGTACGCGAGAGAGATCGGCGGAAGTGGAGATGTGGGTTGCCGCTACGTTCCTAAGATAGCGACAGTGATTTAGTGCCGATAACGGGACTGCGATACGTGTGCGCGTGGTGTGTAGGCGTGTAGTCTCAGGCCTGTCAGCGCAGCGCGGCGTTTGAGTGAGGTGGGGCGGGATGGCGAGGAGAGAGATAGTGTCAGTAGCGGAGGAGGGTGTTGGGAGGCCGTCTGGGTCTAGCTCGGCGCTGCCGTCGGTCGCGAGGTCCGTGACGTAAGTTGAAGTAATCTCGCGGACGGTGGGGTCCGATATGATTATCATTGGGTGATGAATGACAGAGGAGATGCGGGTTTGGGAGGGTGTGGATTCACTAGTCGTTAGAGATCGCCGAATGATCACGCTCGCGTGCAGGCGAACAGTGGTAAGGGAGACACCTTTGCGACGCGCGCGAATCGCAGTCGATCTGCGC
>NW_005198943.1:0-1665 GCF_000372725.1 Emiliania huxleyi CCMP1516
GCCCGCCGCTCCGCCTACGCCGGCGATGACCCTCTCGGCAGAGCGACATCGCGACACGCGAGCACCGGGCAGAGAAGGGGACGCAGAAGCGGTTGGATGGAGAGGCAGCCGGCGCACGAGGAGAGGCAGCCGATGGAGCCGACGAGGTGAGTAGACACGAGTTTACCATTCTGCCGGGGGGGGGGGGGGCGCAAGCCCTCCCCACCACTGCTACTGTACTGCATGCAACTCAACAGTGGTCGCAAGCGTCGCAAAGGGCAGGGAGGCAGCCTCCCGCGCTGTCGAACGCCCCCCCGGCCCAGACAGAGGCATCACAATCATGCTCTGGCCAGCGTCTGGGGGCTCGGCATTGCGCAACACACGCCGCAATCAGCCTGAAAGCAAATGATGGGGTGGGCGCGGGTGGACGAGAGTGGAGCCGAGTTGGGTGGGAGAGGGAGCACGCACGTGCAGCGGTGCCGAGAGTGGGTTGAGATGGCACCGCCTGCGGCCGCCCGGGCGACGGCTTGCGCAGGTATGTTGTTCATGTCCTTATCCGCCGCCGCTTGGCTGCAGCAGCCAATGACGCCGCCCGCCTTTGAGAGGCGGCGTCTGGACGTGCTTGGCGGTTGACGCCGGCCCGACACTGCGCCTCGTGCGCGTCCACCTCCGTCGAGGTCGACGCGTCGAGATCGGAGCGCATCACCGAGACGCCAGAGCCCGCCTTCGCCGACATGATTCCCCGCCGGAGAGCTCGGTGAGTGTGCCGTCGCCCGAAACGGAAAACCGGCCGCGGGGAAATATAAGGTAAGATACAAAAGACAAGAAGGGACGGACGGGTCACGCGGGAAAAGATATTACACGGGGCAGGTGTGACGGGCTACCCCGACACGGGGGGTAGTCGCAGATTGAACACAGAGAGAAGACTGGGATAGAGAGATCGCGTGAGCGCGGGGGGGGCGCGCCCAGGGTGGGCGCGCGGGCGCAGGGCCCCGGAGAGGCCCCAGCGGGCGCAAGCGGGGCCAGCGGCAGCGCGCCCCAGGCCGCCAGGGCCCCCACGCAGGTGCGAGAGGTGCGTCGTGCGCAGGTCGACGGGTCCAGAGCGAGCGCAGAGGTGGGCGAGACCGAGAGGGGTGAGACGGGGCGGAGAGCGCGACCCGGGGGGGGCAAACTGCCCGGGGTTTCAAAACCACCGACTTAAAACTCCGGGATCGTAGCCCCCTCGGATTACATGCTCATACCCACAATCAAACGGACCCACACGATTGGTATCTCGAGGTATCTAGTAGTGGTGTACTCGGCCCCGGCGCGCTGTCAGGGTGCGTGATCACCCGTCTCGCTCTCCACTCTTGCTCTCTGGACGATCTATCAGTCCACTCGCGCTGTACACAGCCCTCAACCTGCAGGCCTAGCGGCGGACGCGCTGTCGCCGCCGCGCCGCGGGAGCAAGGAGGGAATAACGGGGTATCCACAGAGAAGTGGTGGGTTGCCGCGCAACTTTACCAGCACTGGCACCACCCCTTCTTCTCCTTGAAGCCCGCCACCTCGAGCTTGAGCGACAGCCCCTCGCCAAAGGAGACCTCGACCGGCTCTTGCTTGACGCCCGCGCTCAGCAGCTCCGCGAGGGGCACCTTGGCCGTCTCCGCGCCGGGGAAGGGCGTGCCCTTGCCGAGCCCGCCCACGCCG
>NW_005198943.1:5681-9198 GCF_000372725.1 Emiliania huxleyi CCMP1516
AGGCGCGGCTTCAGACAGAGCTCGCCGCGCTGACGCTGCACCCGAGCGAGCAGGCGCGCTGGGAGCGGCTGAGCGAGCTCTATGTGACGCGGCAGCGCGGCCTCCGGCCGCTCGTCTCGGAGCTGCTGCCGGCGTGCACCGCCGCCGCGCTGTTGACGGATCTCGCCGTCTCGCCGGCCTGGCGGAGGCGCGGGGTGGCGCGGCATCTCTGCGGGCACGGCGAGCGGCTCTGCTCCGACTGGGGGCTGCCTGGGCTGGCGCTCAAGGTTGAGGAGGCGAACGGGGCCGCCCGGCGGCTCTACGGAGGCCTGGGCTACGAGGAGGTGTTTCGCCGCGACGACGAGATGGCGACCCGCGTGGCGCGGCTTCCGGCGGCGACGCGAGCCGACACCGCGAGGACGCTCCTCCGGAACGTGCCATCGTCGGTGCTGACGCTGGCCAAGAGGGCAGAAGAAAGAAAGAACGTGCGGTAATAGGGCAGTTTGAGAGCGCGGCCCAATTTCTTTTTCGTACCTGTGTTAGAGTCCCAGTGACTTGCGCACCCAATAATATTAATAAAAAGCGGCCCGGGTGTTTACGATTTTTACGGCCCTTTCCCTGGACCGCCTGCGAACGCGCACCCCCCCTAGGGGTCTAGGGGTCAGGGCTCTCTAGCCCGTAGCCCGATGCCGATCATCCGGCCCGCTGGGTGTGCGCTTCTTAGCTCCCCCGGCCCTGGATGTGAGGTTAACGATAAAACATAAAAAATAAATAAAACGGACACCTCTCTACTGTGAGGTGGGTAAAAAGGAACAGGTCGGGTCCCCGCCCTTGCGATCTTTGTGCAGGGTTCTTTGTGGGTGTGGTCGGCGACTAGGTAGCCGGGGTCGTCCTCCCGATGGGGGAGCCGAGTTTGAGAGCACGGCCCAATTTCTTTTTCGTACCTGTGGCTGTGCCTTAGAGTCAGTGACTTGCGCGCACCAGTCGCTCGTGCGGCCCATCAACAAAAAAGCGGCCCGTGTTTTTACGATTTTTACGCGCATTACGGCCCTGCCCTGGCCCTTTGCCTTTCCCTGGACCCTGCGAACGCGCACCCCCCCTAGGGGTCAGGGCTCTCTAGCCCGTAGCCCGATGCCGATCATCCGGCCCGCTGCGCGCTGGGTGCGCTCCCCGGCCCTGGATGTGAGGTTACTATATAGAATATACTAACTGCACTCCAAGTGCTCCAAGGACACACCAAACAAAGCTCAAAGGGGTGGGAGAAGCTGACAGGGTCCCCACCTGCGCGAGCAGGATCTTGGAAGGACGATCAGGGATGACACAGGGGAACGGGAGCGGGGAGCGCATCGCGACACGGAGGGGGGGCTGGGCAGGGTTCACCCACACGACAGGGTCCCAGGGATCCCCCTCTCGTATAGGACAAGTTGCACCCGGCGGCACGGGGGCAGGCGCGGGCCTCCTACTGGTTGCGCTCTCCTAGTTCTCCTGCTACTGACAAAAGGGACAGCGACAGGTTCGCATAAATAAATAAATAAAACGGGCACGCCAAACGAGGGGTGGGAGAGGGACAGGGTCCCCACCTGCACGAGCAGGATCTTGGAAGGACGATCAGGGACACAGGGGAACGGGAGCGGGGAGCGCATCGCGACACGGAGGGGGTTCGCAGGTTCGCATAAATAAATAAATAAAACGGGCACGCCAAACGAGGGGTGGGAGAGGGACAGGGTCCCCACCTGCACGAGCAGGATCTTGGAAGGACGATCAGGGACACAGGGGAACGGGAGCGGGGAGCGCATCGCGACACGGAGGGGGGCTGGGCAGGGTTCACCCACACGACAGGGTCCCAGGGATTCCTCTCTCGTATAGGACAGGTTGCACCCGGCGGCACGGGGGCAGGCGCGGGCCTCCTACTGGTTGCGCTCTCCTAGTTCTCCTGCTCCTGACAAGGGACAGCGACAGGCTCGCAGCACGGTGGACTCCCTATTCCACTGGCGATCTCTCTCGACTAGCGACCTTCCTCCGGCTTCTCACCAGCAGTCTCTCACTACCACGGGCACACTGACAGAGGCGGCCAAAAGGCTCACGTGGGTGGCAGGGCGGTGATAGGAGTCTCCCACTCTGTGGGCTTCGCTAGAGGTGCGGCCCCTGCGCGTGTCCTCGCCCTTGTGTGTGTATGTGTGTGTGTGTGTGTGTGTGTGTGTGTGTGTGTGTGTGTGTGTGTGTGTGTGTGTGTGTGTGTGTGTGTGTGTGTGTGTGTGTGTGTGTGTGTGTGTGTGTGTGTCTGCGGGCGCTGTGCGAGCCGCCCTGAACGACCACAATGTTGAGCGCGCTCGAGCACCGAAGCACCGCGAGCGCCGGCGAGCACCACCGCCCCGCGCCTTGGCGTGGGTCGGTAGTACACGATGCGGCGCCCAGCAGCTCTATCATGCGTCGCACCCGCAGTGGCCGAGCCGACCGCCGCTCGAACTGGCGCCGAGTGGCTCCCAGATCGAGCGTGGCAGGCTCAGTCGCACCGTCGCGGGGCGAACGCGAACCGAGCCGTCGCCGTTCGCCGCAGCCGCCGGCCGCCAGCCGTCAGCCGTACAGCCGTACAGCCGTCAGCCGTCAGCTCGCAGTCGCCGTCGCTGCCGCCGCCGCAGCAGCAGTGAGCGAGCTCCTGCGTCGTGTTGCCGACGCAGTGTGGACGCGCGCCGCCCAGCGGCGAGCGAGCGTGCTCGGAGTTGGGTCGGCGCGCGCGCGGGCGGACGGCGCCTGTAAACAGACAGCCTGCACCGCCCACTCGTTCAAAATCGTAGCTTGGACGGTAAAATACAGAGCGCGACCACTTTCTCCCTATATAATACAACGTGTGTGTATGAAGAACAGGCTCGGACTGCACCCGAGGGTTTTACCAAGCTGCCAACCCTTTTCTCGCACTGTGCGCAAAAGACCACACCAACCAACCAACTGTTTCCGGGCCCGAGTGCGCGAAGTGCGGGACCAGCCACCCAGCGCCCCCCCCCCCCCCCCTGTGAAAGCACGAAGAAATCTCTCGGAAGTGTCGCGCGGGCCGCGAGATCTGCGAGTGACCTAAGGCTGGGCGCCCACGATGCCCGTGCTTTGCGACCTCATCGGACCTGGCGCACCACTGGACGCAACGACTGCCTCAGTGATCGGCCTACCGCGCGCCGGGCCTCGCGGCAGCCCGTGGCGGTTCGTGCGCGCTGCGCTGCCGCATTCGCTCGCCAGCGAACTGACCAGCAGCACCGACCGCACCACGCTCGGGAGCTACGTGAAAAACATCAGTGCCATACTCGATCAGCGCAAAAAGGCCTCGCTCGAGCGGCAGCCCGTGCCACCTCGTAGCCACTTTGAGGAGCAGCGCGTCTACAATCGAGAAATCAAGGGCGAGGTGCGCAAGAAGTTTAAGGCGGCACTCGCGGTGACGGCGGCTCGCGACCCCATTGCCGAGAGGGCTAAGGCAACAGCGAAGGCAGCAATTGCCTCGGTGCTTGCCACGTACAAGGAAGGACAAGGCGGCTGTGTAAAAACGGTTATG